>NW_005357764.1:6776694-6785316 GCF_000412655.1 Myotis brandtii | reverse complement strand
AATTTCTATACTTAATGCTTGAATTTCAGACAGCATTCAAGCATTCCTAACTTCACAACCTCCTAACTGTACTCCTTCCCTCCTACACCCTAGCACTACCTCAGCACCATCCTCCCAGCCTCTACTCTCACACAAAATTAAGCCAAAGGTGCATTTCTATTTTGTCAAACTCTGATCTTATGCTCCCAAAGTATCCCCCAACACACAACACAACCATGTCAACAGTCTCTTCTTCTCCAAAGTCAGAGGGTTCACAAAAGTGTGATGGCACTCGACAGATAGTGGAAATCAGTTACAAAACTCCAAAGTCCCACTGATCCCCACACCATATTAGAGACAAAATGGTTAGTCAGCCACAAAGCTATTTCAGTATATTTCTGCTGCCATTTCTTAGTGAGAAAATGACTTTTAAAAGCTAGTCAAAGAACCATGAAAGGCAAGGCTAATAAAACCGTTGCTGGTTTCAGTTCTGGTACCCAAAGTCAATGGCAATAGCAATGGATCCTGAGACGTGCATTACGATAAATACTGAAAAACAGCAGCATCGTAGGCATGGAGACTACAGGAACTGCAGACCAAAAACCAAACCTCGAACCCCCATACTCACAAAGCTAAAACGTTTCCTCGTGTGAGAAACAGAACCACCACTAACAATTTTTGAAAATATTTGAGTCTTGGCTCAACTGGATAATTTTGTTTCTGCACTGAAAACCATTCCATTCAAATTCCCAAAGTCTATGAGTAGATTCGTACTCAGATTCGTACTACTTTTGAGACATAGTTTCCTTCCAAACCCAAAGAAATGAAAGGCAGAAACCAGCAAAAGAAAAATATTAAATAACATATATAAGATGGTTTACCATTTTATGAAAAACAAATGAAGAATTAAACTCACATCACACTGATAAACTGAGAGGCTGCCAGTGGCTTTCAGGGCAGATGTAACATTTTAACAAATGTGATTGTTTGTGAACAAAATAATTCTGATCAAAAACTTAATTGCAGCCAAAGTGAGCCCTGGGCTGTGTCACCATAATCCATTCTGACAGGAAGCAGTGAGTGGAGATTCCTACTGTGAAAGGAGCACATGTGAAAGGTCAGCTTTGGCTAGAACTTCAAAACCGTTAACGTGTAAAACAGTGTGCATTAGAGCCCGGAACGGCTAACCACTGGATTAGCGGATGTCCGTTGTTGGGTCTGATGTGCTTTTGGCAGGTAATGGTTAATTTGTAAATAGGCAATGTATTGTAACTTTCTTCTCTGCCTCTTCCCAACATTTACCAGCAGAACCCATTCTTAATTACAGTCCAGAATAAATGCAGTCTTAGAGTTATGACATGGTCTCATTATAAGTTTCTTATTTTTTAAATAAAACTTGTTTTTTTAATTGAATCTTTATTGTTGAAAGTATTACATATGTCTCCTTTTTCGAAACTTGTTTTAATAATTTAATGAAGGAAAAGTTGCATGTATTTAAAAAATAAATGTGTTGATATAATGAATGTTTTTCATGTAAAATTAATGTATGTTTATCCAATAGCAAGTATAATAGCCAAATGAGGATTTCATTAGAAGAAATACATACTTTACTCAAATACCATAATCTGAAAAACCAATTACATAATACTATGTTACATGGCTTAATACAAAATCTAAATTAAAATGCAGTTAATATCAGTTTCCATTTTTCAGCAAGATGTTACTTATAAAAGAACCAAGCTAAATATTATCTTATAAGCAAATGAATATAAAAATACTTTAGCCGAAGCCGGTTTGGCTCAGTGGATGGAGCGTCGGCCTGCGGACTGAAGGGTCCCGGGTTCGATTCCGGTCAGGGGCATGTACCTGGGTTGCGGGCACATCCCCAGTGGGGGATGTGCGGGAGGCAGCTGGTCGATGTTTCTCTCTCATCGATGTTTCTAACTCTCTATCTCTCTCCCTTCCTCTCTGTAAAAAAATCAATAAAACATATTTTTTTTAAAATACTTTATACATATTTAGTGCTATAAAATTGGTCCATTTGGCTTTAAAGTAACAATTTCCCCTATATCTAAACCAGTTAAGGTAATATGGCATTAATGAGTGATAAAAGCTGGTACTAGGTACTTCAAGTCAATGATTATTTTAGGGTTAACACATTTCTGAGTTGAGGAGAAATACTATTTCTCTGGAAATGAGTAGGTCTTCTAAAATAAGTCTTAAAAAGCTAAGTCTTATTTCTGTTCTCAAAATCATCCTTCTAAGGTTGTGTCTTTGGCCATTGGACAGATGCAGCTCCTTGGCCCTGTGGAGGCTAAATCCAGGGATCATGAAGATGCTTACATGGCAAGGATAGCCTCATCACCAGCAAACTCATGATTCCTATTCCCTTCAGAATGTCAACTGACATCCTTAGAAACAAAATCACACATGAGCTAACAAATGGAATGAAAGACTGAGAAGAATCTGTGATAATCAGCAAAACAAATTATCAATTTCTTATGTTTCTGTTTTCCATACTATAAAGGATCTAAAACCTTAAATGTATTTGGAAGATTCAGAATCTTCCTAATTGTCTGTTTTTGAAAGTATGGGATTCATTTACCAATCTGCTGCTCCTCCTGGGCTCCAGGCCCTGGCACACAATCTCTGCTGCTCAAGGAGCTTATAATGTAGTGGGAGAGGGCAGAAAGGTCATCCATGAAGACCAGGTAAGACGTAAAGGAGGGCCCTGACCGGTTTGGCTCAGTGGATAGAGCGTCAGCCTGTGGACTAAAGGGTCCCGGGTTCGATTCTGATCAAGGGCATGTACCTTGGTTGCAGGCACATCCCCAGTGGGGGGTGTGCAGGAGGCAGCTGATTGATGTTTCTCTCTCATCGATGTTTCTGGCTCTCTATCCCTCTCCCTTCCTCTCTGTAAAAAAATCAATAAAATATATTTAAAAAAAAAAAAAAAAGAAGTAAAGGAGGTAGAGGATGAAGCAATCAAGAAAGGCTAGAAACAGCCCAAGTGCCAATCGGTAGATGAATGGTTTAAAAAAAAATGTGGTACATTTACACTATGGAATACTATGCAGCTATAAAAAAGGATCTCTTACCCTTTGATGAGTATTATACTAAGTGAAATAAGTCAGTCAGAGAAAGACAAGTATCACATGTTCTCACTTATATGTGGAATCTAATAAACAAAATAAACTGACAAACAAAATAGATCCAGAGACATGGAAGCATGGAACAGACTGAGGAGGGGAGGTAAGAGATCAACCAGAAAGGGGACATCTGGCCCTAGCCGGTTTGGCTCAGTGATTAGAGCTTCGGCCGGCAGACTGAAGGTTGGCGGGTTCCATTCCAGTCAAGGACATGTACCTCAGCTGCAGACTCAGTCCTCAGCCCTGGTTGGGGCGTGTACAGGAAGCAACCAATTGATGTTTCTCTCTCTCTGTCTCTCCCCCTTCCTTTCACTCTCTCTAAAAATCAATAGAAAAAATATCCTAGGGTGAGGGTTAACCAAAAAAAAGGGAGAGGGGGAGACATCTGTAATACTTTCAACAATAAAAATAAATTTTTTTTAAAAAAGAGAGAAAGGCTCTGAGAGGCTGGTGCTGGGCACATCCATAGAGTAGAAACTGCAATAGATTCACAGTAGGACACCTATGTTCCCCAGGAGCTGAATTTATCCTATGTACACAAATGCAAAAGAGATGTCATAATTCACCAAAAAAAATATTTCACAAGGCTCCAAATTGGTCATTAATAGGTATTTTCTTATACAGTTAAGTGATTAATTACACCTGGTAACACACTAAGTACATACAACTATTAATTTTGGCCTCACTCCTAATCGTTTTTTCCGTCACCACAACGCTTTCAACATAGTAATTCTTGGCTACCGTTCCACTTCCTTGGTGAGCCTCGGGCTCAAAGAAGCTTATGAACTTAAATCCAAAAAGATGGTCAACAGAGAGAAAGTGCCTCCACACTGAGTTCCACCTTAAAGCAGATATGCCCACTAAGGGTCATGGGCCCCGCGCTAAGACACTGCATGCTGTCCTACCCTCAGTGCCAACACTTATGATTTTCTCTCTCACGAATAAGATTATTGCTAAGGCAGTTACAACTACTGATTATGAAAAAGATATTGCTTACTTTTTAGTTGGCTTATATTTGTTTACATGTCTTAAAATATTAAATGTCCTGAAGGTTGAACTTATACTTAAATTCAGTTCTGGACTGTAAGTTACTTTTCACAAATATGTTACCAGTTTCTTTTTAAGGACCGATGTTCAAATGGGAGGACACCAAAGAAATTCATCATTCAATTCTTATTTGTAGGAACAGATTCCCTGTAACTTGTAAATTATCTTGATTTACGATGAATTATTATTATATTCATAAATGCTGGAAAGCTGGTGAACAACATGATATAACGACACCCCGAAATAATTTTATAACTGCAGGTGTGCAAATCATAACATGTGGGAGATGACTCCAAGGATAATGGAGAATAAAACAGTTTAGGAAGAGTCACATAAAGGAGAGAAGGGATGAGAGTACATACCCCAATTTTCCAAGATGTCTTTAATACCAACTATTCTTTTATATGCAGATGCAGTGGAACAGTCAGGCATGGGCAGCACGGTCAACAGGCTTAAACAAGCAAAGGCAAAATGCTCCATAATTTACAACAACCCAATCACATTGCTCATTCTTTTGAGGTTAAATGCTACTGACATAAGCTACACCTGAATCCAATCAGTGCAGAGACGTTGAGAAGATTCACACAAAAGGACTAAATTTGTCACAAATGGGTTGGTTTCCGATCTTAATGTAGCCAAGTTGCTTTACCCTGACCTCCATTGAACAAATCAACTTAATGGGCACTAGGAGTGCTATAAAACTTAACAATGGAGTGATTTTTAACTTTTAAAATATAGTTATGAAGCAAAATGTTGGATAGCTTCTACAATACTGGAAATCAAATTAAATCTAGATTTTTTTAACAGTCTTGACAGATATAATCCTAGTTACCATGTAAATTTATGGTAAGCTGCTGTGATATTAGCCACAGGTGCTACTTTTAATATATGAGCCGCATCTGGCTGGGAATAGAATTTCTCAGAGGACTGAAAATGACCTCAATATCAGACAATGGAAGAGGGGGGGAAACAAGACCACTGTGGCATATAAAGAGCTGAAGATGTGGTCCACAACTAAATATTTCATATAAAATTTATTTTAACTCTGCAGTTGTAGATTAAAGGATATTATGCTTTCAATATTTAAGAGGCGTAGATATATTTCAAACAAATATCCAAAAGATTAAGAATGTAAGACAGTTACGAATACCCTGGGTATATATATAATACTAGTTTTCCGACCTTTGATCAAGTTGGAAAAAATGATGCACTAAGACTTGAAAAGAAAATTCTTTCATGGTTCCCAAGCACACGACAAGATTAGACACCATCAAGCATACCAAACCAAGATGTAACAATTACTGGTCTCCAAGCAGCAGCAACTCTCCAGCACCGGGCCACATCACTGGCTCTGTTTTTAAAGTTCTTTGGAGTCATTCATCACATCCAAGACAACATTCTCACAGAGTGAAATTTTTTTAAATCACTACAGGTAATTAGCATTCAGAGTTTTAGAACCAGCAATATCACCCAGAGACAAATACAAAAAGAAAATACAAGTTTCTCTTACCTATCCAATTCAAAAATAAAAAGATAAAAATATGTATAAAACACAAAAGTGTTTCCTTTTAGGAAACCCTTCCTGAACCATTCGTAAGCCATCATTTGCCAGAGAACTGGCAAGTGTGGAAATGTGATCAAGGATTTACAAAGATTTAATTTCCTATGAAGTAACTCTTCCCAAATTAAACCAGATTTCTTTATCTGAAAAAAAATCTCTAAAAGAGAAACATTTCTATGAAACTATTCCCTACACTACCGTAATAAGCTGTAAGAATAGTAGCTACAAAGCTCTATAATGTACCATTTTCCTTCTGACCTCAAGTAACTGGAAGGGCTTGATTTTTTCAACTTCAACAAATGAATCTAGGCAGCGATTTCTATTTACATTGTTTTTAAACAAGTAACTGGATCTATGCCTGATTTCAATGGGCATCAAGATCCTGAGTGTCTTTAGCAAGAAGAAGCTGGTGTGACTCCCTCTGTGATAACCAACAGCATTTACCCGGAGCATTTAGAAAAGGTGGAGTCGCGCAGCTGGTGTGGCTCAGTGGTTGAGTATCGATTTGTGAACCAGGACTTCACCATTCAATTCTTGGTCAGGCACATGCCCGGGTTGCAGGCTCGATCCCCAGTGCAGGGCGTGCAGGAGGCAGCCAATCAATGATTCTCTCTCATCACTGATGTTTCTATCTCTCTCTCTCTCTCCCTCTCCCTTCCTCTCTGAAATCAATACACATATTTTTTAAAAAGGTGGGTTCATAAAGCTTCATCTGTTAGTTACTGTGGAAGGGTATTGGCTAAGTTAAATATGACCTTTCCATTAAATAGAATACAGGGTGTCCAAATGGAATAGAGGGTGTCCAAAAAATGTATACACACACTTTGAATAATTTAAAAGCAGTGTTTATTAAAATACATTTCCACTTCAAAACTGAGCTATCAGCTGTTAAAGTGTGTATACATTTTTGGGGGGACACCTTGTATATCCCACCATTAAAAATCATGAAGTAAAATATTTTACTGACGGGAAAATGTTCAACATACATTATGCGAAAAAGTAACTGAGCAAAAGACATCTATGATATGACCCCAAATATATAATTACATGTATATTCACAAAATACATATTCACACATATTATTTTTAAGTAAGCAGAGAGATTACAGGTATACTTTTCTTTTTTGGACTTTTCTGTTTTCCATATTATAAAACATATAAAGCAATCAGAAAAAAAAAAAACGTTGTATTTATTAACAAGCTAAACATACCATATAAATGTAACACAGTGATGTCATTCCTGTAAGACTGAGAGGCCTGGCTGATCTCTGTGCTGCATGAGTAATCCATAAATGTTAAAACCCTTCTATTTAAAGCTTACAGTTTTAAACAACTAGGAGGATGGAGAAGACTCATTCTTAAGCTCACATACCAAAATCATACTTTAAGACACTCAGAATTACAATGGCCCTCTCTTTCACACATCTGTATCCCCAGCTGTATGGTCAGTAGCTCAGAAAGCTGGGGTCTCTCAATATAGGACAAGTTTATCTTCTCTCTGTAGAGTTGTGACTCACAGATTAAAGTTTCCAGCTGGTCTCTGCAGACCTATCTAGTAGTGACTTTCCATTCTAGATAGAGGCTGAACTCTAATCTGTAATCAATGTCGGACAAATAATTGATCAACCAAGTAGTATAAACTAATGCTTTCAAGGCAGGGCATGGGGAAGAAAAGACGTAGCAATTTACAAGTCAAATTCCTATCAGTAGCTGGCTACCCTTTTCTTCAAGATATGCAAAGAACACATAGCCCCCTTTAAGACCTCCAAAATAAACATTTTTTTCTAAACATAACAAAGAAACAGACTTAATTTTGAACACAGAGTTATTCATTCAAAGGGTTAGGACATTGCAAAAACAACTGCAATCCACATCCTGAAGTATTCACAGCCTTTTAAAATACAGATTTGGGTTAGAGAAGAGGAGTTGTGGTCTATGGATAGGAAGCCTGGCCTTGGAAGGATGGCCACTGCCTGCTTCCTCTGTAAGTTTGAGAAGGTTCCTTAACCTCCCTCCGTTTCCACCATCAGCAAAATGGGGTTACTAACCCCTAACCTTGCAAGGCTTCTGTTGTTTCATAGGTCAGCTAACAAAAAGCTATTAATGCCTATTAGACACTCACTCATCAATTCAAAAAATACCTTGTGACTCTCCAAACACTCATGAAGTAAACTGATTTCGCTACAACATTAAGAGTTACTTGTACAGCCCTAACTGGTTTGGCTCAATGGATAGAGCGTCGGCCTGCGGACTGAAGGGTCCTGGGTTCGATTCCAGTCAGGGGCATGTACCTTGGTTGTGGGCACATCCCCAGTAGGGGGTGTGCAGGAGGCAGCTGGTCGATGTTTCTCTCTCATCGATGTTTCTAACTCTCTATTCCTCTCCCTTCCTCTCTGTAAAAAACCAATAAAATATATTTTTTTTTAAAAGTTACTTGTACAGAAGAACAAAGTTGGAGGGATCACAATACCAGATATCAAACTATATTACAAAGCCACTGTTCTCAAAACTGCCTGGTACTAGCACAAGAACAGACATATAGACCAATGGAACAGAACAGAGAACCCAGAAATTGACCCAAGCCATTATGCTCAATTAATATTTGACAAAGGAGGCAAGAGCATACAATGGAGTCAAGACAGTCTCTTCAATAAATGGTGCTGGGAAACTTGGACAGATACATGCAAAAAAAAAAATGAAACTAGGTCACCAACTTAGACCATACACACACAAAAAAACTCAAAATGGGTAAAGTACTTAAACATAAGATGGGAAACCATAAAAATCTTAGAAGAATCCATAGGCAGCAAAATATCAGACATATGTCGAAGCAATATCTTTACCGATACAGCTCCTAGGACAATGGAAACTAAGGAGAAAAAAAAAA
>NW_005357764.1:6758050-6776376 GCF_000412655.1 Myotis brandtii | reverse complement strand
ATGAAAACATGCTCAAAGTCACTAATCATCCGAGAGATGCAAATCAAAACGACAATTAGGTACCATCTCACACCTCTCAGAATGGCTATCATCAACAAATCAACAAACGACAAATGCTGGTGAGGATGCGGAGAAAAAAAGAACCCCCGTGCACTGCTGGTGGGTATGCAGAATGGTGCAGCCACTGTGGAAAACAGTATGAAGTTTCCTCAAAAATTTAAAAATGGAACTCCCATCTGACCCAGTAATCCCACTTCTAGGAATATATCCCAAGAAATCAGAAACACCAATCAGAAAGGATATATGCACCCCTATGTTCATAGCAGCACAATTTACAATAGCTAAGATCTGAAAACAGCCTAAGTGCCCATCAGCAGATGAGTGGATTAGAAAACTGGTATATCTACACAATGGAATACTATGCTGCTGTAAAAAGGAACTCTTATCATTTGCAACAGCATGGATGGACCTGGAAAGCATTATGCTAAGCGAAATAAGCCATTCAGAGAAAGATAAATATCACATGATCTCACTCATTTGTGGAATATAACGAACATAAACTGATGAACAAAAATAGATCCAGAGACATAGAAGCATCAAACAGATTGTCCAACCTCAGAGGGAAGGCGGGGGGGGGGGGGGGGCAGTAAGAAATCAACCAAAGAACTCGTATGCATGCATATAAGCATAACCCATGGACACAGACAGTAGAGAGGTGAGAGCATGTGCTGGGGGTGGTAACAGCTGGGGAGAGGTCAGTGAGGGAAAAAGGAGACATATATAATACTTTAAACAATAAAGAATTTTTTTAAAAAGTTACTTGTTACTTGTACACAGAATGACCTTAAAGCAACATTTTCAAATCAAAATTTCTAAAAGTAATTTTTAAAAATGTATCCAAATGTAGACCTGCTACCTAGAATGAACCAAGTTATGATTTAAAAACAAAACAAACAAAATCATCGAAGAGTCCTGGACCAGTTATCACAGAAAAGGGAGGGGGGAAAAGGATCTGAGATGAAAAAAATTGTCTTAAAACAAACAAGTGCCTAATCGACAAGGCCTGTAGCAGTCTCCCAGTGTGATATTGTGTGGAGTCTTGGAAGACTCTGCTGTGGGCCCTCAGGACACCAAGATTCTTTAAAAACAAAAACAAAAAAACTGCTTGTGGGTAGCTAAAGCTGTGAAGGCAAACTACTGAGTAAGTGCCAATCTCAGGCTCTCATCATTGGAGGCAATTTACTAGAGATGCCACAAGTGGCTCATTTCTCTGATACTTCAAAACTGCCTGCAGAACAAAAACACAATCAATGCTGCTCTTCTGGGAAGTGTGCCATTGCGCTGCCCTTGCACTACAGATCCTCCCATCACACACAACTTAGCGGCCAAATACGCTGGTCACCATTAGGAACCATCTGTGTCTAGGAGTAAGGAAATGAGAGGAAAAGTCCCTGCTGAAAAATGGGTTTTGGTAGTAACCAGTAGGAGACAAAAAGATGAAAACCACTATGTTCCCCAGGGCTAAGGACATCGAATAGTATCACCAAATAGTAGAACACAATCAAGGGACCTCATGTGCTAAAAATGCACCCAGGTAACACGGGGCTGGGTACTTGGGAGACATACACAAACGCAAGCCAAGTCTCTGCTCTCAAAAAGCTTATATCTTAGCTGGAGAGAAATACAGGTGAGTAATCACATTTCTCTATTGCATGCTCGAAGCTGCACTTAGTCACATCCTAATTCTGCCACTGGTTGTCACCTTAAGCAAACCACTTCACCCCTAGACCTCGGCTGCCTCATCCCTTCCAGCTCTAATGTTCACAGGATCATTATCAAAACAAAGCTGAAAGAACACCATAAACAAGTAAGATAATGCACAGGCTGACAACAGACTAATGTCTGTGGCTATAAGGATCTTAGAAGGATATGAGCTCCACTTCTCCTCCAGGCTGGCCTGCACCTCCACCACCCAAACCACCCTTGCTCTGTTCACTGATGGCCTCCATGCTGCTTAATCCAGTGGTCATCTTTTGGTATTCAACTTAGTTGAAGTCTCAGAATTGATTCCTCCCTTTTTAAAATACCATCTTCTTTTGAACTCTGTGATACAACACTGGCCTGATTTTCTTCCCATTTCACTAACAAGTTTTTCTCAGTCTTCTGCCAGTAACTCCTTTTATATCCAACCCCTAAATGAACTGAATTCTGAGTCCTCCTCTCTTCTCACAGGACAATTTATGCCTGAGTGATCTCATCTATTATGTTGGCTATTTTCCAGACACATCTATGACTCTCCAATTACCTACACCCACATCTCTACTCTGAGTTCCTAACTCACACATAAAACTACCTTCTTGAAGTTCACATTTAGCTATCTCATAGCAAATCACACTTAGCAATGTCCAAACCAGAAATCTTGATCCTTGCCTACCGATCCTGTTCCTCTCCTACAATTTCCCAGTTCAGTAAATGTCACTTCTGACCACCCATTCCCCCAGGTCCTAAATCTGGGAGTCATTGGTAACAAACCCCTGCTCTTCTTCCTCACAACCCATCATCACTCCTCCCTAGAGAAATGGGTTTTCTCTTAATAGTTGCATTTTCTATGGTTCCACTAGTTGAAACCCCAAAATATAGCTCCAACCTATACATTTCTTTGCTTCCCCTCTGTCACTGTCCCAGTCTACAACCTCCTAGCGATGACATCTCACCTGAATGAATGCAACAGGCTCCTTACTGTTTATTCTCCACATCTGACTTTTGCCCCCTCCACTTCCACTCTGCCCTCTGATTGGTCTTTTTTTTTTTTAATATATTTTATTGATTTTTTACAGAGAGGAAGGGAGAGAGATAGAGAGTCAGAAACATCGATGAGAGAGAAACATCGATCAGCTGCCTCCTGCACATCTACTGGGGATGTGCCCGCAACCCAAGCACATGCCCCTGACCGGAATTGAACCTGGGACCCTTCAGTCTGCAGGCCAACGCTCCATCCACCGAGCCAAACCAGCCTCGGCCTGATTGGTCTTTTTAAGAAAATGCATCATCCTTCATCTGCCTTCTTCCACTAGGCAGTCTTTTTTTGGAGGAATTGATCCTTTGAAAGTCTGGCAGCAGCCTGCCCACTTCCCATATTACTGCATGCTTGCCCCTCCTGTCCTCTTTCCTCCACCCTTCTGTGCCGCCATGATGGTGCATGAATGTCCTGACTGATGCTCTCAGAGCATCAACAATGCTGAAAGGACAGGCACACACCAGGTTCCTATGAGACCATGCTCCAATGTCACCAGGTCCGGTTTCTAATTGTGATGATGAAGCCTGGTTACATCGGTAAATTTGAAATAACTGATGATGACAGAGCTGGGAACATTGTTGTGAACCTCATGGGCAGGTTAAACAAATATAGAGTGATCAGCTCCAGATTTGATGTGCAACTCAAAGATCTAGAAAAAAATGCAGAAAAACCTGCTCCCACCCATTTTACTGACAACCTCAGTTGGCATCCTGGACCAGGAAGAAGCAAGGCAAAAAAACACCAGGACAGAAAATTCTAGGATTCTCTTCTTAGGATGTAATACATACGTGCAAATAAAATGCCTCAACGGAGGGAAACAAAAAGCATCAGCTTACTGCTTCCTTAGAGAGGCCTTCCCTGCCCGCTCTCCTCAAACTGAATTTGGTCTTCCCATTATTCCCCTCCTGTTGTTAGTTGGAGAGGCCATACACACACAGACAAATGAGAGGGATTGCCTGGGGTCAAATCCCAACTCCACTGCTTACTAGCAGTGAGGCCATGGGTAAGTCACTACATCTAAAACTCAGTTTTCTCATCTATAAAATGAGGAAAATATTACCTACTTGACAGGATTTTGTGAAGATTAAATTAATAAATACATGTAAAATCCTTACAACAGGCCTAGCCCATAAATGTTCTTTTTTAAAAATATATTTTTATTGATTTCAGAGAGGAAGGGAGGGATAGATAGAAACATCAATGATGAGAGAGAATCATTGACTGGCTGCCTCCTGCACGCCCCCCACTGGGGAGAGAGCCCGCAACCCAGGCATGTGCCCTTGACCGGAATCAAACCTGGGACCCTTCAGTCTACAGGCTCTATCCACTGAGCCAAACCAGCTAGGGTCATAAATGTTCTTTAAACATTAGCTATTAGGATTTCCCTTCATGACACTTACCACACTGCAATTGTATATTCACTAGAGGCCTGGTGCACGAAATTAGTGCCCAGGTAGGATCCCTAGGCCTGGCCAGCGATCAGGGCCAACCTGTGGGGCGACCAGCGGAGCGATCGGGGGGGCCCCCGCTGGCACCCGCCTTGGTCGGCCTGGCACTGCCCACTAGTTGGGCCCGCCCCCCACCGGTTGCCTCCCTCTCCTGGGTGACTGGCGGGGCGATTGAGGGGCCCCCGCTGGCACCCGCCTTGGCTGGCCTGGGGCCTGTGGGTTGGGGGTAGCTCCTGCGTTGAGTGTCTTCCCCCTGGTGGTCAGTGCATGCCATAGCAACCGATCATTCCGCCATTCAGTCAATTTGCATATTAGGCTTTTATTATATAGGATTGTTTTCTTTGTTTAAGCTCTCCCTCCCCTACTATGCTGTGAACACCATGAAAATGGGGGCAATATCTGCTTTGCTCACCAGTGCACCCCCAGTGTCTAGCCGAGTGCCAAGCCCACAGTAATTGTGCAAAGTGCATAAGAGTCAGGAAAAACTTGCTAGAAGTGGGTGGAATGTGGAAAGATGGGGGATGGAGCATAGGAAGATGAAGAACAGCTGGCATAAAGGTAGAAAAGAACTGAACTGAGGTGCTGGGGGTCTTGGCTGCAGTTCCAACATGGCCACTAATGCTTTGTGCTATCCCTGTCTGAGCCTTGGTTCCCCACTTCTTCAGTAAGGGAAAGGACTAGGTGACCTTTGGGGTATTTTACAGTTTAATCTCTCACACAGTAAAGAGGCCTCTCGTAGAGAAGTAATGAGAGGTAGGATTAGGGCCAGATTGTGGGCAGTTTTGAAAAACTCTGAGAAGAGGATTTTTGTAAGATAAAATAGAAAGAACTGGGATTTTCTGAGTAGAGACCCACTTGGTCACCACAAAGCAGCTTGCAGGCCTCTGGAGGCAGACAAGACCTAGAGGTGAAAGGCTGTTGGGAAGCTCCTACAGCTACTCTGGGGGAGGGGAGGTGCACACCGACCAGAAGCACAATCTTGGAGAAGGACACTAAGCGAAGACTGATCAGTTCTTGATGACTGGGGACCAAGATAAGTGTTCAGTTTCAGGTCTGGGTGCTTGAGAGGATGGTGGTGCTGCTGAGAGAAACAAGCAAGTTGGAGGAAAAACAGAAAGACAAGAGTTGGCTCTCAAACAGTCTAAACCTGAGGCAACACTAAACCCAGGGAGAGCACAGGGACCCGCGCTGCCAGTCTTCAGCCTACTCACTGAGCCAATCTGAGGGCCCTCACTCACCAGCATATACAAATCCAATGTGCCCTCTTTCTCCCTTAGCTCCTGTCCTCAAAAAAAACTTACCAGACCTTTGAGGACCAACTCAAAGCTCCCCTTTCTCCAGACAGCCATCTTGAATGGAGTACACCTCCCTCAGCTTATTACTACTTCACGTTAGTGCCTGGTTAACATGGCAATTTTAAAAATCAACTATCCTGTACAATTCAGATGGGCCACCTCCCCAGCAAAACTGGAAGCTCTTCTGGGCAGAAACAGAATCATGTACTTATTTTGCATCTTCCTCCTTCTGTGCGGTGGGCCCAGATCGGTGCTAGCCCCTCAGTGGTTGCCAGCTCAGGAACCTCACTACCTACTGATCCCAACAGAGAGAGCTAGGGTTGCTGGCCCTCAGCGAAGAGACCACGTGGCTCCCAGCCCAACCCTGACTGGGTCTTCTCCAGGCACCTGGTGCACATCCACAGCCAGGGTTGCAATGGCAAGGGCAGGGTATGTGAATTCAGTTTGATGAACGATATGGGAGAAGGCCATAATCCCACCTTCCCAACTGAAACAGAAGCAAACAGATTGATTAGCAGTATTTGCTGTTTTGATTATATTGATTTTAATGATATAATTGAATGATCTCTGGTTGCTCAACAATGATACCTGGGTTACTCCTAAACAAGTATAGCTTTATTTGTTTTTAGCTGGTGAATAATCCCTTTCTCAGGGAAGTATGGTCAAACCCATTTAAAGTAGAAAAGTAATCCAACAGGTAGCCCTTGGAAAATAAGATATCTCCTAGAAAAGAAATAAAAATACCTTTCTATATCAAAGTAGGATCTAAAAATATTGCTGTAGGAAGCAGAGATGCGAGTCTGGCACTTACTAACTGTGCCATGACCAGTGTGACCACAAGCAAGTCCATGATCTCAGTCTGGTTCAGTGTCCTCCAGTAAAATCAGTGAATTAGTTAGAATGGCCCGTTCCAGCCTGGATCAGAAGGGCAATATGATGGTAAATTATCTGCAAAACAGGGGAGAGGATGGACTGCTTTGTTTTGTGTAAAAGGATGTAGAAAAAGAGCAGAACACAGAGAGCTCAGAAGCAGGGAAGAAGACCCTCACCCCCTTGTCCATACTGGTGGGCTGAATCCTTCCTGAGGACGGAGGGCAACTGGTCATGATCCCGCCACACAAGTGTAGCACAGCATTGCAATTGCTGCTAGGGAGAGCTGACCAGCTGCTAAGGCCACTCCATCAGGACCCAGCATCCAATATTTTAAAACAGCTGAACGCAAGCTTTATGTCACGGCCATAATGCACCAAAACTCTACTGACAAAACTTGCTGTGCAAACCTGAACACTATTGATAATGGCTGTACTGAAGCAATGGGCTGGCATACCAAAGAAAAACAGAAACAGAACAGAAAAAAGCAAGACTAAAATACTTTTAAGTTATTCTTTAAGGTCTCCTTTAAATTACTCTCTGTAATTATTGAGCTAGCAGTCCACTGCTATTAATTCATATTCAACCTATTTAAGCGGTACCAGCAATTCAGGCTGAAAACAAATGCCTCAGTAATTTTCTAACTTTTGAGTGTTATTTTCTTGTCAGTTAAATTTAAAGCAACCCATTTGTGACCACATTATACCAAGTTAATCTAATCTAAAGTGCTTCACAAACCCTAACAGCTACACTAAGGTTTTACACTAATAAAGGCAATTTACATAAATGAAATTTATGTCAATGCATTTCATGACAAATTTTTTATTTTATAATGATTATAGTACTTATATGATAACATCTGTTGATATTCATACTCTAAACCTGGCAAAGATTTAAACCCACAACATTTTCCATGCATCATGTACATTATCTGTGAAAAGCAATAAAAAAAAGCAATGAATGCATTAATCATACCAATATCATCTGCAAAGCATAAATCTGAAATACCTTTCACGTCAGCTCAAACTGCTTTTTATTTTTTTACACACCTGATTTTACGCCATCTGTAAAAGGGTAAGACAAAAACTGTTGAGGAAATTATATTTCTTGGCTGTTGGACTTTTACAAAATACTTAGGCTAAGTTCTGTAAACAGAAGATTTACTACACGACTAAGAAAAAAATGATGCAGTTAAAAATCCATTTTTATTAAAGGACGGTGTAATGACCACAGCATTTTCACACTGCTGTGTGGTGTCATATTTGCATTTTTGACACCTGTTTTACATTTCCCCTCGTCTATCTATTGCATGTGTTTTTACAAATATACATCAGGTCTAAACCTGTTCTATAACCTAAACAGCAGAAGCAAGACTCCAAATGATAGCATTTTGGACTCTAATTTCTCTACCCGGGTAAACATAAACACCAACTTTGATGTCCCTGCCATCACCTGGCAAGGTCAGCCTGGGCCCGGCCAGGGCTCCCTGGGACTCTAGAATAACTCCAAAGTGAACACCAACATGAATACACCATCCAGGTATTTTTAATAGCTTCTCAAATCTTAAGTTTGGTAGAGTGTCTCTACTCTCCATTAACATAACAACCAAGGACATTTTCTCAGCTTTCTAGGTGGCTGTGATTACAGTGGACACGTGCTAAGCACAAGCTACTGTATGTGATAACAATGCTAGTTTTCACTTTTCCTGGCTCCCAGATACACAGACATCAGCCTATATTTTCAAAGCAAAATGAGCCTGGCTGATGTGGTTTAGTTGGTTGAGCATCAATCCTGTGCACCAGGAGGTCGTCGGTTCAATTCCTGATCAGGGCACATACCAGCACATTCTGGGTTGCAAGCTCGATCCCAGGTGGGGGGTGTACAGGAGGCAGCAGATCACTGTTTCTCTCTCATCGATGTTTCTCTCTCTCTCCTTCTCCCTCTCTCTCTCTCTGAAATCAATAAAAAATATATTTTAAAGAAATTTAAATAAAAGCAAAACGACACTCCTAATCTATAAAATGCCTAAACCTTGGGATCATCCTCTCTAGTACTGCTTCCCTACCCTCACCAGGCTGAGTTCGTGCTTTCAAGAGTGTTCAAATGTGACATTTATATTATTGCATAACTATGATGTGCATCAAGCTTTGGTGCACAACAATAAACAATAAAATCCAAAGTAAGTCATTCCCAAAAAGCACTGTGGAAACTCCACCACGTCTGCAGAGAACTGAAGTTTTCATTGACGCTGTCTTTCTTCTGATATCATCAAACTTTCTTTTTTCAGTTTCTTTTTTATTTCAAGAAAGGCAATTTTATTTCAAGAAAGACAATAATGTTACATGCAATAAACCTTAATATCTCAAGAAAAACTATTTTAAATATGATGTTACATGCAATAAACACCAATTATTCAAGAAAATGATCTTACATATAATATTACAAGAAATAAACATTAATATTTCAAGAATGAAAGGATTTTAAGTATCATAATATTACCAAAACTGTACTAACATAATATGATATCACAAAAGTTGTAGGAAATATTAAAAATCTGCAAGTAACAGGATTACCTCTATTATATTCTAGTATATATTTTTTCCCTCTGGCTCTATTTTTGTTCATCAGTTTATGTTGTTCATTATATTCCACAAATGAGTGAGATCATAGGATATTTATCTTTCTCTGACTGGATTATTTAGCTTAGCATGATGCTTTTAAAGTCTATTTTGTCAGATGTGAGTATTGCTACTCCAGCTTTTTTTTTTTCTTTTCTATTTGCATGGAAAAATTTTTTCCATCCCTTCACTTTCATCCTGTGTGTGTCTTTTGTTTTGAGGTGGGTCTCTTGTAGACAGCATATACTAGTAGTTGGATCATGGCTTTTTATCCATTCAGCTACCCTACACCTTTTGATTGGGCCATTTAATCCATTTACATTTAGGGCTATTATTGAGAGGTACTTATTTATAGCCATTTTAATTCTGTATGACTAGGTTTCTCTCTTTCTTCTTCTCAGCAATCCCTTACAGCAATCCCTTTAGCATTTCTTGTAATGCTGGCTTGGTGGTAATGAACTCCTTTAGCCTTTTTTTGTCTGGGAAGCTCTTTATTTGACCGTCTATTCTAAATGATAGCCTTGCTGGATATAGTAATCTTGGTCTCAGATTTCCATTACCTTGAGTACTTCATGCCTATAGAGCTTCTGATGAGAAATCAAGTGTCAGCCTTATGGGAACTCCTTTGTAGGTAACAGTTTTCTTTTCTCTTGCTGCCTTTAAGATTCTCTGTCTTTAATTTTTGGCATTTTAATTATGATGTGTATGGGCATGGATCTGTTTGGGTTCTTCTTGTTTGGGGTTCTCTGTGCCTCCTGAACTTGTATGACTTTTTCCTTTACCAGATTAGGGAAGTTTTCTACCATTATTTCTTCAAACACCTCTATTCCTTTCTCCCTCTCTGCCTCTTCTGGCACACCTACTATTCTAATATTGTTACGTTTCACATTGTCCCACAGCTCCCTTAAGCTGTCCTCCTGTTTTTTGTTTTTTTCTTTTTGGTTCTCTAATTGAGTGGAATTTTCAACTCTATCTTCTAATTCACTGATTCAATTGTCAGCTTCCCCTAATCTGCTGTGTGTTCCTTCCAATGTGTTCTTTATTTGTGTTGTCATTCTTTATCTCAGGCTGTTCTTTTTTCATAGTTACTATATTATTTTTCATACTGTTGAGCATTTTTAACATCATTACTCTGAACTCTGTTTCAGATAAATTTCTTATCTCTACTTCATTTATCTCTTCTTCTGGAGAATTCTCTAGTTCTTTCATTTGGGAGTTGTTTCTTTGTTTCCTCATTTTGGTTGTCTGTTTGGGTTTGTGACTATGTTTTAGGTAGATCCTCTATCTGATATCATCAAACTTTAACTTCACTAAGTGCTTCAAAATGTTAACCATAAGCCTATTATCAAACTCCTCACTTTCATAAAGTAAGTCAGCAATAGTAACTTTCAACTGCTCTACAGCAGAGGCTCTGGGCACAGGAAGAAAAACATTTTTCAAACCCCAAACTCACCTATGATGCTACTGCTGCTAGGTGCACCATCACCACCATCACCACCATGGCCTTGCCATTCAGAAGTCCCCTTCCCACTCCAGCTCCAGAAATCTTTATCGTACCAGTTACAATAACCAAAATGTGATGAATAAGATATGGAATAAGTAAAGCTTGGACCTTGCTCTGCAACAGATACTACACTTTGATAAGCCATTTTTCTACGTCAAAACTGGCTGAAGATCAGCCAGTTCATATGATTCAATCTAGCAAAACCAAATGCTCTGCAGGCAGGCCCACCTACAAAGGTACAGACAAGGTACAGGAGCTCCTGTAGGGAAGCATGGGATCATAGTTCTGTCTCATAAAACTCAGTCCCTTTCTCCTGAATTACAAGTGTTCTCCATTACCAAATGGAAACTCCTCACATCCTCCATCCACAGAATTCTTCATTCACCCAAAAGGTACCAAGCCAGGCCAGGTGCACCAACACCGCTGCTATTCCTGATACTAAGTTTATTTCCATGCTGAACAATGGTGGACCCTGTATCCAAGAGTGAGGGAATGGGGACAGCCTTCCAAGGAAAGTTGTGTTACCTGGCCAGGCTGGACTCCTGCCCTAGAGGGCTCCACCTGCTGGCATCTGCACTAGCTGTTTCCTGGGTTCCTAAGCCTCCCCTTTGGCACCCACTTATATAGCTTAAAATTTCCGCTGCTTTAAGCTTCCCGCTTATTCATACATGACAATGCGTAACAACATTTATCTTTATGGAACACTCACACTCACATTTCTAACATTTTCTTTCAATACAGGGCACCAAACTTGTAAGTTTTTATGTCACTTAGAAACCTCTCCCTCCTTATGTCCACATGAAAAGTAAGAAAGCAAAACTCCTTTACAAATGCCAACCCCACCCTGAGTCCAAGCACTCCAAGTAAGGAAACTTCCTGCCTCGAGTCCTGGCACTGCCATGCTCTGACTGCTCAGAGTCTCACCACACCATTCCACCCCATGACATGCTGCACGTGCACCACCACCACTGAAACGTATGGCCACTTCACCCATCTACACTATGAGAATCCCTGGGGAATTTTCACATTTATATTCTCTAAGTATATGCACCCACCTGAGCTATCAAATGCATGTGGACTATTTGGAACCAATTATATCCTACAATAAAACCTCAAAGAGAAAAAAGTCCAAATATACTTTGCTGGCCATTTACTTTTTTATAGTAAAACCTAAAATAACCCAAAGTTTTGAGAAATAGGTTTTTTATCCAGATTGAGAATGTTTCTAAAATGTATGGCTCATTTTCCACAGTAATAAAATAAAATGAATTCTAAAGCAAACTTGTGATACAATTTTTTTTTTTTTTAGAGAGAGAGGTAGGAAGAGAAAGAAACATTGATTTGTTGTTCCACTTATTTATACATTCATTGGTTGATTCTTGTATATACCCTAACCTGGGATTGAGCCCACAACCTTGGCGCAGCGGCACAACGCTCTAACCAACTGAGCTACCTGGTCAGGGTTTGTGATACCATTTTACACACACTACATAAACCACTTAAAAATTGTAATACCCAGGCAAGTGTAATCTTACTCCTGAAGGTAAATGAAAATATTATGTAAAGAAAAATGATCATAACTTATTGAACAAACAAAACAGAACATATTTTTTACCTGTATGTTCAGCAAAGATTTAAAAACATGCTGCCCTGGGTGTGTGGCTCAGTTGGTTGGAGCATCATCCAATATATATACTAGAAGCCTGGTGCACAAAATTCGTGCACTTGGGGAGGGGGGTCCTCAGCCCGGCCTGTGCCCTCTTGCAGTCCAGGAGCCCTTGGGGGATGTCCGACTGATGTCTTAGGCCCACTCCCAGTGTGGGAGCCTGGCTTCTGGTTGAGCAGCACTCCCCCTGTGGGAGCACACTGACCACCAGGGGGCAGCTTCTGCATTGAGCATCTGCCCCCTGGTGGTCAGTGAGCATCATAGCAACCGGTTGTTCCACTGTTCAGTTGATTTGCTTATTAGCCTTTTATTATATAGGATGGTAACACCACCAAATGTGGGCTGAAATCTCTTAAGAGACAGGGGACCAGTTCTGACAGTGGCTCCCTCCAGTTTACAGAGTTTAAGCCAGAAAGGGTATTGTAGCTGCCAGGAACACATGAAGCACAGTGGGCCCTGACACCTGGGAATTGGCTGGGGACTGTCAACATGGCCTTGGTGTTGCTAGGAGCTGGCCTGGATGTCACACCTAGGCCTTGGTATTGAACATAAACATCAATGTCCGACAATGCCACTCTGGAGCATGCACCCACCTCTACCAGAGTCCACCAGGACCCAGAAGACCACCCCTCTGACCCCCCCCAGCCAGAGAAAGCTGCAGGAGTCTGGATGGGGGCTTTGCGCTACATGTCATCACCAACCTTTACCTCTATCTGATCAACTCCTCTGCTGACTAGGTTGCCTCTAGGAAACTAAGACACAAAAAAAGACACTCTGTAGTGATATCTGAATATAGAGAAACCATGAACAAAATACCAAACACTCCCTCCCCCCAGCTAATGAGTGACTATTGTTTTTTATCAATTTCCACTTTAGTCTCTTCTCCCTATAGGGAAAATTTATTAAAATGCTAAATTATATGTACACCTAAAACTAATATAACTAAGATAATATTGCATACCAACTATATTTAAATTTTAAAAATTTTATAAAAGGATTTCCTCTATTTAAAAAATAAATATTGAATTTTAAAATTACCATTTTCTGACGGCATCCACTCCAGAGCAAAGCCCTAATTCCTTAAAAACTCTCCCAACTCACTAACACAAGCCCAAATCCTGTAATATGTCTATCACCATCTTCCTGAGATGGCCCACAATTCCCTATGTTGTGTGTTCTCCCTCGCTTCAACAAGCAGATAAACTCGGCCAGTTCAACTAATGGTATGTTCTGGTGGTCTCTGGCTGGTGGGCACTGATAGTTGTCAGGACATCAGTTGCCATGACAGGCCACTATACATGCAGAAACCATAGGAGCCTGGCTGGGAAAATGACTCTAGGATATAATATCAGTGCTGGTTCTCTGAATACATTCCCTGACCAGATGATTTTCTTGTCATCTGCCTCTTTTTCCTAAAAGCTGGATGAAGGGAGAAAGTCTAGTTAATTAGATGTCCTGATGAATAATGTTACAATTAATCAAGGATGCCCTGGGCAGCTTCCCTTCCCTCCCATTTCCAAAAGTCACCCCAGCACAAGGTTAGAGTAGGGCTGGACGACTGACTCATGGGCAGAGCCTGAGGCAACACTACTCAAGTACTTTAAGCCACATGTTCAAGCCCAATAAATTAACCCCGGCTTAAAGAAGTCAGGCTGTACACATGTAAGAATTTTAATAAGCTTGGAAAATGCTACCTAGAGCTTATGCACAAGCTTACTGTACCAATGGGATTCCCTGCCACCAGCCACAGAGTGCTAAGCCCCCGACAAGAGCTTTTGAGCACATGGGGCAGCAGTGACAGGGAGTCAGCTTGGTCCAGGTTTCCTCAGGAGTTGGAGACTCACAGCAGAAGGCTGGCAGCCAGATGGATGGAAAGCAGAACAGGGCATTCAGCTCGGTGGAGCCAACGGCATTTACTAAGAAAACATGTCAGAGCTTTCTTTGGTAGAAATCTGGTCCTCACACACCCTTCCAGAAATGAGCAAACACTGTAATCAATATCTGCATTTATCCAATGCCTGTTTGTACACAGAACTGTGTTAGGTACAAAAGAGAGTTGTTTAAGCAAACGTGGTCTCTGCCTTGTAGATGCTGACATCTAATATAAATAAAAACAATAAATCTATCCAGAGGATTACCAAACTAACTGAACAAACATGAAACAGTCAAAAGTAATGACTGTATATAGTAAATGTAATGGAGTAAGAACTGAAGGTAAGTCATGGGAGATGACTCTCTAAACAGGGTGGCGCCCTAATGGGACAGGTACCTGTTAAGGCTGAGCCTCTACCTGGCGATCAGCTTTTAAGAAACGCTTCAAGGGTTGCCTACGGGGCTTTGGGGAAAGGAGCCAATCAGAGAAGAGGGTGCAGCTTGGGAGATGATTTAGACAGAAATACAACTAGAGGGAGAAAGAAAACTGGACAATCAAGAAAATTAGGAGGAATCAGTCAAGCTGGTGTGTTTCTCAACTGCTGTTACTAATGTCCCCTTTGGATAAACATTTTTAAAAACTCACATTCTTTTATCATGTTATTTAAAATTTGAAAGGAAACTCAATCTCCTATTTAACACCAAATCAAAGCAATAGTGGTTTCAGAATTTGATTTTCCAAAAGACACTAACCACCCACTTTAACCTAGAGTTAAATATGAATCATCCAATCAGTTGGGTGGTATCAGTGAATTCTTAAAGAAGAGGATTTGGATCCTGGATCCACATGGGATCAGACAACTAGTAGTATTAGAAGAAGTAACAGCCTAAGGTGACAAAAACAGACCAGGGTACTAGCCAGAAAATGTAATAATTACCTGATTAAAATTTTTGAAGGAGAACTCTTTGTAGATGGCATTTCTCTCTCTTAATTCTGACCATCCTGCTGCTTTAAGGTCGAGTATAACTTGGTTCCTCTCCTCTGTTGTCAACAAGTGAGCATCTGCTGACTATGAAAAAAGCACATTTAATATCTGTAATGTAGAAGTTTAGTTAAACTCAAACTTAAAACTCTTTTCCTTAGATGTGGAACAAAGTCTTAAGGACAATAATTTCTAACCACCTTTGGTTCCTTTGTTCTCAAAATACAAAGTTCTCAAATATAGACAAAACTAAAGCTAGCTCTGTACAACATAAGCTGCTTCCATGGTATGATAGGTATATCATTACCCCTTACCACTGTCTGAAACGTCACAATTCAGCTTCTCTGGTTTATTACAGATACAGTTGAGACTGACCATTACCACCGTCCATCTTACTAATGACCATTAATAATGGCCAGCATTCCAGAACTTAGGAAACTGAGTTAAACATACTCACCTGCAAGTATACTGGCAGGACCAGAGTTAGAACTCAGCTATAAACTCTGGTCTAGTGCTCTTGGGATGGTCCCACACCACCTTAGTAGCCTTCACTGCTTATTGACATGGGACTTAACTGTCTTGGTTCACTATTCCCTTTCAGATTTGACAAAATAGGATTTTTTTTTAAATCTTTATTGTTCAGATTACAGTTGTTCCTCTTTTTTCCCCCCATAGCTCCCCTCCACCCGGTTTTACATAGGATTTTGATAATAACTTCTGAGACCCACAGACCCTCTGGACTATAGGTAAAAAGCCTTTTGCCCTAGTGAAGTGAGTTTTCTCAGAGGACCAGTAAGACAAACTCCCTCCAGTCTGGCCAGAGCATTGCCCAGTCCAAAGCACTTGTGTGCATTGTCCACTTTGTTCCTACTCATCCTAGTGATGAAATTCACAGCCCAAGAGTTCTGTTGGCTAACAGGCCCACACTTTCCATACTATTTGGTGTATGTGTATGTGTGTGTGTGTGTGTGTGTGTGTTTTAAATACATTTTTGTTGATTTCAGAGAGAAAAGGAGAAGAGAGAGATAGAAACATCAATGATGAGAGAGAATCATTGATCGGCTGCCTCCTACATGCCCCACACTGGGGATCGAACCTGCAACCCGGGCATATGCCCTGACCGGGAATCGAACTGTGACCTCTTGGTCGACACTCAACCACTGAGCCAAGCCGGCTGGGCTCCATACTATTTGTTTTTTAACTGAAAGAACTATAATGTAAGCATCATGGCCAGAGAGAGGAAAGAAGGGCACTCTACTAGAAGTCAGAAGAGTTTCGTTCTCATTCTGGCATACATGCCAATCAAAAACTCTTGCCTTACCTATTTGTAGGATTACTGTAGGCTTAAGTGAAAGAGGGACTGTCATCCAGAAAGAGTGAGCCAATGTGAGAGTTCTCATCAAAGGGCAACTGGGGGCTGAGCTGGATTCTCCACTATGAAACTGGAACTCATTCCCACTTCAAAAATCCTAAAACCTTATATTACTGACATTAATGTAAGAGAGCAAAGTCAGTAAACTCATTTAAGACAACTTATTCTAGAGGTTCGGGTCAAGATGGCAGAGTAGTGAACACTGTGCTCTCCTCTTCCCATGACCACATCAAAATTACAAATTACAGCCCTGACCGGTTTGGCTCAGTGGACGGAGCGTCGGCCTGTGGACTGAGGGGTCCCGGGTTCAATTCTGGTCAAGGGCATGTGCCTTGGTTGCGGGCACATCCCCAGTGGGGGGGGTGTAGGAGGCAGTTGATCGATGTTTCTGACTCTCTATCCCTCTCCCTTTCTCTCTTTGAAAAATCAATAAAATATGTTTTTTAAAAAATTACAAATTACAGAACAACTAACCTAGAGAACTATGTGAAGACTAGCTGAACATAAGTCCTATAACTAAGGACATTAAAAAGCCACTACGCAACCAGTAGGAGGCGGAGACATGAAAGGGGCTGACCCCGTGCCCAAGTGTGGCAGGTGAGAATTGGGAGGGATTTCACAGCGAGAGGTTCCCCCTGAGGAGCCAGGGGTCCCAGTCCCAACCTGGCCTCCCCACCCTAGCTCCTCTGCCAGAAAGAGGAACCCCACAACACATGGCTGTGAATATCAGTGGGGATTCCACCCATCTGGGCGAGGTGGAAGGCCAGGCATCCTCTGAAAGGGCGATGCTCAATCTCTTGCAGGCACTCACTCTGCGCTCCGACGGATGGACAGTGGCTCGGAAGCACCAGAGACAGGAAGAAACCGAGTTGTGTGGCTTCAGGGCTAGGGCTGAAGGGGCAGTGGCCATTGTCCCTGTGCTGAGCCTACCATGGGGATATTACAATACCAACCTGATGAGGTTTTTCAAAGGCTTCAACTAAAGAGGTTTTTAATCTGAAGGCACCCAGCATGGCACATGGCAGTCACTCAAACCATTCCTCCCAGAACACCCTAATTTGACTTCATCGCCAGGACCTGGATTACTTATGCCTGGAGACATGCCTCGGCGGCAGTCAGCACTCAACCTGTGTTCTCACCTTAAGGTCAGGAAGCGAGGTGCCTAGCTTCCTCCATTCCCGAGGTATTTTTAATTTCTTCTATCAAAATACTGCAAACTGCTCTGGCCGGTGTGGCTCAGCTGGCTGGGTGTGGCGGAGTGCGGGGTCAGCTACCCTTACCCACAACAGAAGAGAAAAAGGGCTGCCAGTGTGATTCCTGGTCAGGGCACATGCCTGGGGCTGGGGCGGGGGCTCCGTCCCGGCGGAGGGCATGAGGAAGGCAGCCAATGGATGTTTTGCTCTCACATCTCTCTCTCTCTCTCTCATCAATAAAAAAAATTTTTTTTAATTGCAAACGGCCAAATGGGCTCTAAATATAAGCAACTTAAAATGAATTTAAATGCAACGTTTCCCCCACTAGGTGGTGCTGCACGTTAAAGCTTTCTCTCAAGTTCATTTATCCTCAATATAGCCATTTCTAAAGCAGGAAAACTGACGGACGCCACTCATAAGAAGAAGGAAGAATCGATGTGTCACCAAAAAGATAATTTATTAATAATTCCTCACAAAGAATAACACCAAAACAAACCCGTTAATTCAACATTCGGGCCCCCCGTGTAGAGCGAGCGCGCCCTGCGGGAGACGGTGCCTGCTCCTCGGAGCGCGCAGCCTGGAGGACCGAACAGCACCGCCGGTCACCGCAGCGGCCTAACCGCCAGACACCGTCCGGCCGCCCTGACGGTTCTTAAAGGACAGACATTCTCGGCATCCCGCGGGCTGCACGGGGTTTCGAGGCCGAGG
>NW_005357764.1:6742616-6757497 GCF_000412655.1 Myotis brandtii | reverse complement strand
GGGGGGGTGTGGGGGCCGGAGGAGAGGAGCTGCGGGCGGTGCTGGGCCCTCCGCTCTGTGCTCGCGGGGCGGGGGCGGGAGGGGTGGTGAACCTTAGCGATTCGGGTCCGCGACTTGCAGGTCGGCGCCCCGTGGGTCCGGATCGAAGCTTGTGCTTCCGTAGCTGCCGGGACGGGCTCATCTGTTTGCCTAACAATCTGGAAAACCTGCTCGGTGTTGTCTAAAGAGCACCGCCGGCGCGGCACGCAGTAGGCGCCTCAGAGACACATGCTGACGATTTAGACAAATTTTCTGTATCGTTTTGAAGAGGGGCATTTTTACATGTGTGTGTAGTCATTAATATTTTATTCTCATCATTTTTTGCCTTTTGTCTTTCTGAGATGTCATTCACATATAACGTAAAATTCACCCTTTAAAATGTGTAGCCCAGCGATTCTTAGTATAGTCACTTGTATCTTTTTTAACTAGCTTAAGCAAATTAATAATATGAGAAGTTTTGCAGAGGATATAACAAAATACTCAAGAACTTTTTTTAAAGGGTGAGTCCATTTAAGTTCAGCTTAGCAATTACTAGCGTTAGTTTGTGGGGTTTATTTAGTATATTTTTATTGATTTTTACAGAGGGAGAGAGAGAGAAACATCAATGATGAGAATCATTGATCAGCTGCCTCCTGCACCTCCTGCAGGCCCCCCCCACTGGGGATCGAGCCCACAAGCCAGGCATGTGCCTTTGACCTGAATTGAACCTGGGACCCTTCAATTCCACAGACTATCCACTGAGCCAAAGGGCCTGTCGTTACTTTTTTTTTTTTTTTTTTTGCAAAATGGGAATGTTTTTATTTTATTTTTATTTTTTCACATTCAATATTATTCTGTATTAGTTTCAGGTGTACAACATAGTGGCTAGACAATCATATACTTTACAGAGTGGTCCCCTTGATATTTCAAGTACCTCCCTTGGCCTATACATAGCCATTACAATATTATTTTTCCCCCAATTGACCTCTCCTCGGCCACTCCCACCCCACCCCCCAGCATACATCCTCACCCCCCTAGTGTCTGTGTCCATTGGTAATGCTTATATGCATGCATACAAGTCCTTTGGTTGATCCTTTACCCATCCCACCACCACCACCACCACCTTCCCTCTGAGGTTTGACAGTTGATGATTCTCTGTCTCTGGATCTATTTTTGTTCATCAGTTTATGTTGTTCACTATGTTCCACAAATGAGTGAGATCATGTGGTATTTCTCTTTCTCCGACTGCCTTATTTTAGTGTTAGCTTTTATTTCCCCTATGGACTTGGAAAACTAAAGCGTTTTTGGCCTCAAAATAGCCTGAAACTTATGGCCCAAACCACCTTCTTCGCTTTTGCCCACTCAGGGAGAATCTCACTGGAGGCCCTAATCCAGTGCTACTGGTCTCAAGGCATTTATCTGAGACATTCTAGTTTCTGCCTCAGGTGGATAGAGACGAGGGGTGGAGTTAAATGTTGTATTTCCAATATTTACCTTGAGTGTTTACAATCATGAAAAATGCTGTACAAACTTGCTCATTAAAGAATTGAAAAATGAGGTGTGCTCTCTTCAGGCGCATGCCCACACCTTTCCCCTTTCCTTCCTCCACTGGCAAGCTTCTCTAAACTCTAAGGGACTTGCAACCAGGGGAGCAATGGGCAGCAGCAGTTGTCCCAGGCCAAGCCCCTGAATCTGTCCCCATGGCCCCTTTTCTCGGACTCTCCAGTGAGCTGACAGAAGTCCCCAACTTGGCTCACTTCTTTACCCTAACTTTTTTAGAGCCAAAGCAGCCCTGCCTAGTCTCTCTCTTATTGCTTCTATCTTAGGCCTTTCCTTGTTTCACTGTCCATAGCTTTAATAAATGTACTCTCAAAAGAAAGGGGGAAATGAACTGGTAAGTGTGAACAAGTTAGAGCCTATGATGTTGTGAATTATATTTGGTCTTCCCTAAGTGTTGAGCATGATAAAGGTGTCTTTTGTTAAAATGTTAATGAGTGCATTTTTGGAAAGCACCGAAGGATGAGGGCTGGTGGCCTATGGAGCCAACCTTGTGTTTAGAACTTTTAGTCCTACCCCCTGGCCTCTGGGGAGGTGAGCCACCTTGTGGGGGTTCCAGGCTCCATGAGGACAGACGCTCCTTTGTTCAGGACCTAGCCCTAGGTTATCTCTTCATTTGGCTTCATCTCTCCCATGTTTTAATATCATTTTTAATGAACTGGTCTGGTGAGTAAACGGGTTTTTCCTGAGTTCTGTAATCCCTTCCAGCAAATTAATCGAACCCAAGGAGTGGGTTGTGGGAACCTCTGATTTATAGCCAATCCATCAGAAGTACAACCCCTGCTTACAGCTGGCTTCTGTAGGGTGGAGGGTAGAGACAGCCTCTGGGACTGAACCCTTAACCTATGGAACCTGACACTATATCTGGGTTGAATGTCAGAATTGAGTTGAATTCTTGGACACCCTGCTAGTGTCCAAGAATTGTTTGTTGGTAAGGGAAACCCTACCACTGCTACATTGGAAATTGGGTCCTGGAACCCCCTTTAAGTCCCCTCATCATTTTCAGTAAGTTTATTTTCATCCTTTTCCGTGGCTAACACCACTGTGACTGTGGCATTTCAGTTCTAGTCATGAAAGCAGCAGCAGCAGGTTACTAGTAAGGCCCAGGAGAATTGATGTCCACCTGTAGGGGCTGTAAGTGCTCTTTCCTCACATGTAGCTCTCCAAATAATAGGATTTAAGTCCCTTAGTAAAGATATACTGGGCAGATCCCCTGTAGCAGACATGTTGAAAAAGGCAGCCTCCTGTCTTTCAACCCCTGCTAGGCTACATAAGGATGGGCTTGGGCCTGGAACACTTCCTTACCAAGAAAGACCCCGCACAGTCGGTGCCGGGCTTACCACCTTGTGTAGGAATAGCCTTCCATTTCAGACTCAATGTGTACTCCTTTATTCTGCTTAAGCATGTATGTCAATAGCCTGAGACGTACCCCAGCTTTCAGTATTTCAGACTCCAAGGGAGAGGGGTCCTGTTGGGGCTTTTACAGGGTAGGCAGTTGGCTGCTGGAAGCACCAGCTAGCCATGAGGGACTGGCACTATTGGAGCTGGTCTTGCTCTGCCTCTTTTTATATAAAAACTAGAGGCCCGATGCATGAAATTCGTGCAAGAGTAGGCCTTCCTTTCCCCAGCTGCCGGCACCAGCTTCCCTAAAGTCATCCAGTCTGATTAGCATATTATGCTTTTATTATTATAGATTTTGTTCCATCCTGTGCTTCCCCTTAATACCAGTGCTCCCTGGCTAATACTCTATTCTTTTTAACTCTACTCTTGAACCTCCCCTCCAAGGAACAGCCTGTTCCACATTTTCCTCCAGGGAACCCCATGTAGCTTGTCTCAACTAAGTGATAGAACAGTGATGGCGAACCTATGACATGCGTGTCAGAGGTGACACGCGAACTCATTTTTTTGGTTGATTTTTCTTTGTTAAATGGCATTTAAATATATAAAATAAATATCAAAAATATAAATCTTTGTTTTACTATCGTTGCAAATATCAAAAAATTTCTATATGTGACACGGCACCAGAGTTAAGTTAGGGTTTTTCAAAATGCTGACACGCCGAGCTCAAAAGGTTTGCCATCACTGTGATAGAAGCAAAGCCATGGATCTATTGGTCATCCTGGGAGTCTTTCACAGCCCCAGACTAGGTAGAGCAGGGCCTCATTACATATCAAAGACACGAAAATTCCTGTATCTTTAGTAGAATTCCACTCTGGGAATCTGAGAAAATGAGACTACATACAACCATAAATCCAGCAACAGATAGGCCGGGAAACCACTGCCAAATCTACTGAAAGGCCTACTATAGAGCCATGGTTAGGAAAACTATTAGCAACAGTGAAATACCATTTGTTAAGAGGGGAAAAGAACCCACAAAGTACTAAATTTTAGCTATATTATGACTAGCTGTGGGAAACACACAACAGGAAGACTAGAGGGAATACATACCATGATCGCTTAGGCCAGTGATGGCGAACCTATGACACGCGTGTCAGAGGTGACACGCGAACTCATTTTTTTGGTTGATTTTTCTTTGTTAAATGGCATTTAAATATATAAAATAAATATCAAAAATATAAGTCTTTGTTTTACTATCGTTGCAAATATCAAAAAATTTCTATATGTGACACGGCACCAGAGTTAAGTTAGGGTTTTTCAAAATGCTGACACGCCGAGCTCAAAAGGTTCGCCATCACTGGCTTAGGCCATGGCACAGAGGTGGGGCAGGGTACCATCCCACATATGATTAAGTCTGAAGCTGCACCCCACATATAATTAAGTCTGTAGCTGGGAGCTACATGACCAAGAGCCAAGTTACTTGGGGCCTCATTTTCTCTTCTGTAAAATGAGGATACTAAATAGTAGTGCCAATCTCATAAGGCTATTGTACAGATAAATGAAACTATATGTAAAACAGTACCTGGCACACACAGTAACATTCAAGTGTTGGTTATTACGAGAAATGGAATTACTAGAGGTTTATCCCCTATATTTTAAGTGTAGAAACATACATATGAAAGTTCAAATACCAGCTTCATCAACTTACTGTGTGTGTAACCTGGATGAGTTGTTAAACCTCGCTGTGTCTGGGTTTGCTCATTTGTAAAGTGGAAATAATAATGGTACTGTTCTGAGCCACAGTTCCCTCTTGCCAGTGACTAACCCAGCCATAGATGTCCACAACATGATATAAAGTTTTAAAATATCCTATATAATGCTGAGAAGATTCATCTAAAAGGTTCTATTTCCATAAAATTTAGGGTGCCTTATGAAATGAACTCTCTAAAACACAAATAATCACCAGGCCAGTGTAGCTAGGTGGTTGATCATCAATCTATGAACCAGGAGGTCAGGGTTCAATTCCCAGTCAGGGCACATGCCCAGGTTGCTAGCTTGATCCCCAGTGTGGGGTGTGCAGGAGGCAGCCAATCGATGGTTCCCTCTCATCATTGATGTTGAATGTCTCTCTCTCTGCCTCTCCCTTCCTCTCTAAAATCAATAAAAATATTTTTTATTAAGTAAATAAAATACAAACCATCAGTATAAAAGTAATGTATCATCATGTGATCAGTTGTCATATCTGAATTTAAGGGACCTTTTAAAAACAGCTTTTCAAAAAGTTTGTATAAATGACATGTTACCTGTTTTCTATATGTGTCCTAAAACTAGACTAGAATAAACTTGTGGGCAAGAATAGTGTTTTATATTTCTTTTGGCTCTCACTAAACCTAGCACAGTGCTAACATTTTAAGGTTCAATTAATGCATGCTGGTTAGATAACTATGACTAAAATTAAGTTATGCCCTGACCAGTTTGGCTCAGTGGATAGAGTGTCGGCCTGCGGACTCAAGGGTCCCAGGTTCGATTCCGGTCAGGGGCATGTACCTTGGTTGCGGGCACATCCCCAGTGGGGAGTGTGCAGGAGGCAGCTGATCGATGCTTCTCTCTCATTGATGTTTCTAACTCTCTCTCCCTCTCCCTTTCTGTAAAAAATCAATAAAATATATAGAAAAAAAATTAAGTTATGCTTTAGCACAGAACTGTTACTAAAGAAGCTTCAATTATGATAATAACATTGACTTTCTCCTAATAGCTGCCTTACCCAGAAAAAACTTCTTATGCCACTTAAAATTCTTTTAGTGAAATTAGAGGTCACAAACAACAGGATATTTGACTCTTATTTTCCCATTAGTTGCTATTTATAAGGTCATACTTATCAATTCTAGTTTATTCTTTCTGTAACAATACTTTCCTGCTTTAAGTCTGAGAGAGAAACTGCAAATGAACAGAAAACCAACCTCTTAGACATATAAGAAATCAAGAGTTTTCTAATCTGAAAGTCCTATTTCTGCCTTCCATATAGTAAGCAGATTGTCATTCTACTCATTATTCCACCAAAATACATCTTCACATTTCAAACTGGATTATTTCCTTAAAATACTGAATTATGTTCAAATAGTAAAAACAAGAATGGTGAATTCTACTGAGTATTTTTATATATGCTTATTGCAATACTAGTTAAAACACCAGTTTATAAATTTTTTTACACATTTAACAGTTCAACAAATGCATGATTCTTTGAAGTTGTAAATCAACTCTTCACTGGAGAAGATGTATGAAATTGCAGCATTAATTTCTGAAATGAAGGATTGAAATTCCTCTTTCCAACTTCCTTCAGTCCATCTCTACTCCACATGTTCCTGCTCTTGTCCTGGAATTAGCCACCGAATGCTCTCAGTTCGAATAGTAGCATACATAATAAAACTAATTAAAAAGAATAAGGAAAATACAAGCAACCAGTCCACGCTTTTTATCGAAGTGCTTGGAAGAGGGCCTATTTGGTCAGCTTGAGTTACCACCACATTTTTCTTGGCTTCTATACCTGCGAGAGAAAACAATTATTTCAAATTAGATAGAAAACATACCCGCTACAGATCTTTCTGAAGTATTTTGCATGGTATGCAAATGACATGCAGCCTTAAACACCACTGGTAATATATCTGGGATGGGTTTCACCTGTCGGTATAATTTGTAACTTGCCTTTCTCCCTACCACATCATAGGAACAGGAATCCATGCCGCTGTTCCAAGCTAAAACACTAGAATTTTTGTGAGCTCATCAGGGCTTTTGAAACCAAAGTCCAACAAGTAACTAGTAAAGCTACTCTCAGGAGTCTAAAGAAGGTTTTCACAGGTTAAGTAATGCAAAATTTAAAATGCTTCTAAATAAATTTACTAAAAGAATTGTTAGCGCAAATAACAACTGGGATTAGTGATTACCGATTTCATTGGTATCCTAGGTTTTCTAGGAGCACTGAATAAAATAGCTCCCTTTCTCCATATCAATCTGAATGACAAGACTTGAAATAGCTAACCATCTGGTAACAGGCCTTCTTCTCCTATGAGGTCACTCGGCTCTTTGTTATTTGGTGTTAGATATAAGTATTTACATACAACTTAATATATATGGAAGGTATGTTATAATTTGTATTTATTTTCAGGGAATATACTTCAAGAAGAAGAGGGATGCTCATTATTGAGATGTTAAAGCTTTTGAGGAATAGACTTTTCCAATGAAGGAAATTCAATATACAGGGCCATCTGGTTTGGCAAATATTAAGGAATTAAAATAGCATCCGCAAATGGATTAATAAATGGAATACTACACAGCAACAAAAAACATAACCATACACAACAGTGCAGATGAATCCCATAGATATAAAAGTGAGTGAAGTCCTAGCCGGTTTTGCTCAGTGGATAGAGCGTCAGCCTGCACAGGCTGAAGGGTCCCGGGTTGGATTCTGGTCAAGGGCACATGCCCGGGTTGCAGGCTCGATCCCCAGTGGGGGGCATACAGGAGGCAGCTCATCAGTGATTCTCTCTCATCATTGATATTTCAATCTCCCTTCCTCTCTGAAATCAATAAAAAAATATACATTTTTACTAGTAAAAAGTGAGTGAAATAAGCCAGATACAAACAATCTAGACTCTGTCTCCATTAATATAAAATTCAACAACAGGTAATAGCAGCCTGTGGTGTTCAGTGTCAAGATGGTGGTTATCCACAGGGAGGGCAGGAGCAGTGGTGCTGAAGCGGGGCTGGGGATACTCTCTTTCTGGATCTGAGTACTGTTACCCAAGGTGTTCACTTTGTGAAAATTCATCACCCAGTTCACTACTGACTGATGCATATTTTTGTGTAAATATTACACTCAAATGAAAAATGAATTTAAAAAGGAATCTACAGGTGTATGATACGTGAATTCTATCTCAATAAAGTTGTCCTATTTTTATTGATTTCAGAGAGGAAGGGAGAGGGAGAGATAGAAATATCAATGAGAGAGAATCAATGATCAGCTGCTTCCTGCACGCCCCCTACTGGGGATCGAGCCCGCAACCAGGGCATAGGCCCTTGACTGGAATCAAACCCGAGACTCTTCAGTCCACAGGCCAACGCTCTATCCACTGAGCCAAACCGGCTAGGGCTGTCCTTTAAAAAAAAATAAAAGATATATTTAATCATATTAAAATTACCTATTCATGTTATGCTTGTTACTGACTGAGAGATATTTAACAGGCACATACAAGTTTATTAGAAGTTTTACATCTCAAAGCAATCTTGAATCCTTCACTTAAGGATGGTAGCAGATCGGAACCCACAAAAGGCACATACCCCCAGCCATAAAATGTCTTCTACAGCTTATTATTTTTACATACCTGTCTGGTTAAAAATGAAGATTTTGAGTGTTTCCAATGTTCGGTCTGTATGATTAAATCTAGCCATTGGTTTAGCTCCTTGAAATAACAAGATGTTAGGAACAGCTACAGTGCCAAACCTAGTGGAAAGGCTACAAGAAAAAGACAGAAACCTGAATTAACAGTGGGCTTTCTCACACAGTTACCACATGAGAATGGATGGCAATAAATGAGATAGGATAGGACAAAAATACACTGCGTCAATTTACTTGACAGAAGACATTTCACACTCTCCAGAATGCCCACCTCCATCTCTCATAAGGATCCAACTTATGATAAGCAATTACTTTGGGAAAGTTGGCACAAAGGAATCAATGATTTAACAAACACACCAGGAAGTTCACAATTAGGGCAGGGTGCTTGGGAAGTAACATGACCTGCGTGGTTTTGTTTCACCTTTACACAATACAGAACAATGGTAAGAGCTCCGAATCAAAACGTTCTGGGTTCAAGGCTCAGTTCTGTCAGTGAACCAAGTAATCTGTGTAACCTGCAGACTACTAAACCTCTTTAAACTTCAGTTTCCCCCATTAGTAATATTGGATAATCAGGATTTTTTCTTTTGTAAACATGCTTTAACTTAAATATTAATATATGAGACAAACTCATGTCCCACACTGCCATATATTAAAAACAAGTATCCTTTATTCTTCATAATTAAGACACCATATCAGACACTGAGAAGGATGCATGGAAATGAAGGAACAAAGCAGATGACAAAAGCCTGCAGGGGGATAGGGATCATGGTACCAGACCTAAAACCAAAGAGTACTGAGCAGGTGCTAGAGCCAGCCCTGCCAGCCTGGAGGCAGTGGAGGGCCCGGTCAAAGCTGGACGTTGACCTGGACTGTCCTTCCCATCAATCTGTTCTCTTAGGCTAGGCCACTTCGATATTTCCCTGAAGCCCTTGTGAGAATTACTAATTTGCTGGGCAATTTCTTTCTTCATAAACAGTTTCAGGGAAACACTGGCAGTTCCCTTACCTACACCAAAACTCAATGGAGCACAAATTAAGTTTTACTCAACTTCAATTTTACACCAACTTGACCATCATCCAGCCTTTCCAAATTCTTTCACACACAACACTTTCTTGTGACCTGCTAAGGAACATCTGATTTAGAGGATGAGGAGCATGCAGTTTATAACCCAAGCATAGTCATAGCACTTAGGGGATATATATACTATCTGAACAATGTTCTCAGTAACTTATTGAACATTTAAAAAAGACACCCACTGAACAATATTAAAAAATAAAACAATGTTAAATATCATTTTAAAGGGCTAAACTAATTATTGAATTAATTTATTGAATGTCTACTAAGGCATATTCAGGCAAAAATAAATGTAAGAGGGAAAGGGAGAAAAGGAAAAGAAATTCTAAGTAGACACAAAATGGGGGTGCCAAGAGTTAGGCTGTCAGGGTGGGGACCTAAACTGCAGATGAAAGTCACAAAGGAAGATCTTACTTGTGACTAATTTTGCTAATTCGTTCTGGCCAGGATCCTGGGAAGTCCTCCAGCCCCTGCACTGCCACCACACAGAGAGCTGTCCTTCCTCAAAAGGGACCTCCATTCAATGAGCCATCAATTACCTCAGTCAGTCGACATTCCTCACTCCTCACTCACACTTGCCTTTCCCTTCCTTCAATCCCTCTAAAAAGCTCATGCCTACCTCCTCTGCATTTCACTTAATTATCACCTCCAAACAATTGCCAAAGGATGATTTGGGATGAGACAGAAACATGGAAACCCAACGAAGGGAAGATACCTGCTATGCTGAGATGCATCCAAGGCCAAAAAATGAAGAGCTGGAAATGCCCGGGGCAGAGAATTAAAATGAGGGGCCAAGCTGGCAGAAAATCGGCACCAAGGGGTATAAAACAGGACTAGCGTGCAGTCACTACCATTGGGGTTTAGAAAATCCATAAGGTCCTACGGTAAAAGAAACAAGAGTTAAAGTCAGCAGTAAATGTACATTTTTCTGGAAGGATACCCAAGAAGCAGGAAAAGGAGGTAGGGGGAGGGGGAAGAGGAAAACTGTAGTATATACCTTAAAACCTTTTGGATTTTGAATCATAAGCATTCATCAATCAGCAGAAAAGTACTATCAAATAACAAGTTATACACTTTCCTTTAAGCTTTCTCAACATTACTATAGAGCAATTTTCATAATTTAGCCATTCAAATACTAGGTACTGACAGTTATAGGCCACTGTCCTAACCTTTGATTGGGCATCTCATACACTCTAATGGCATTGTGATCTCAGACCCAAACTATCATCCCAGCAGATCCCAGTCTGTACTGAGCAGTTGTATCAATGTATTTGGCCAAAGGTTAGTTCAAGTCAAAAGTGCACCATCTCTGCCACCACCCTAACTCTGACTGTTTAAAACTGCTTTCTCCTGGTCGCGTGTGTGACACCCATGAGACAAGTCCCACAGAGCTCAGGCACCGTGTTTACCAGGCACTGAGGGGCGGGTGTGAGGCCAGCACTAAGCCTGCACTTGGAGGGGCTACGTGTGTTCAACATATCATACGTGCCCTCATTTAAAAGAGGCAATAACAGCCCTAGCTGTCTGGCTCACTGGTTAGAGCTTTGGCCTGCAGATGAAAGGGTTGTGGGTTTGATTCCGGTCAAGGGCATGTACTCTAGTTGCAGGCTTGATCCCTGGCCCAGGTTGGGGTGCATGCAAGAGGCAACCAGTTGATGTATCACTCTCGTATCAATGCTCTGTCTCTCCCCCATCCCTTCCATTCACTCTAAAAATCAATGGAAAAAATATCCTTAGGTGAGGATTAAAAACAACAAAAAAAAAGAAGTAATCACAGCTTTCAGAGCTCAGACTTCTCCGCATTCATGCTGCCATCTGACATAAAGCCATCCTATAGAAACTATCCCACAGAAAGTTATCAGGCTTTATCCCAGTATTTTCTTTGGAATCACTATTTATCTAACTAGCTAGAAAAACATGGCTGGGTTTGGGACAATTGTTTCAGCAGTCACTCAAGAGTAAACACTGGATTCATACTCTCTGGAGGAAAAAACTTTCCTCAATATAACATATTTCCCAGGGGCACCACTAATCTAAACAATGCTAAATTACAATTTTAACAATTCAGATTATTTTTTATAATTCAGATTTTTTTTTTTAAGAGAGAGAAGGGAGAGGGAGAGAGAGATAGAAATATCGATGAGAGAGAAACATTGATCAGCTAGCTACCTCCTGGGGATCAAGCCTACAACCCAGGCATGTGCCCTGACTGGGAATCGAACCCTGACCTCCTGGCTCATGGTTGACGCTCAACCACTGAGCCACATTGGCCAGGCTACAATTCAGACTTTTTAAGCGGCTTCTGTTATGATTCTGATGTCTACTGGGATTTTTATCATGGTGATTGGTGGTGAGACTACTCCAAGGATGATTAGGTTGACATTGCCCAAAAGCATAATGGACACTAGTTATATCCATTCTCACTGATGCTGCCATTGCACACTATCCTACTTACAATATGATCAAGATTACCATCTGAAAGTTGATAAAGTCTTGAATCAAAAAATCGATGTGCAAAAAATAAAAATAAAAATAAAATAAAAAATAGATGTGCCAAAAAGGAGAAACGTACTAAGTCATTGTTTCTTACCTGTGACATATTTAAAATTTTCAGGGTGAAATTTTCTAGCCCGGTGACGTTTCTCTCCTCACAGTTGACCTTAGGGGATTTCTGGCTATCAGTGTGATTGGAGTCCTCAGTGGGGGCCGGGTCAGCTTCCACTGCTTCTGGCTCCGTGTAATCCTCCTCTTCTCTATCCGGGATGTTGGCCCCAGCGCTGTCCAGAGAAAAGAGGCTCTCCGGGAGGTGGCATGGTGAGTCTTCCTTCCTCCCAGCCCTACAGGTGCCACTGCTGGGCTCTGAGCTCAGTTTGTCTTCGGCTTCCCCAGGAATCACAGACAGCATCACCATGTGGTTGCCCTCGGTGTCCAGCCCCAGCACTGCATCGGCTTCTTCAGCTGACGTGTCCAGGACCACTGGGCCATGTGAAGGCTCCTCTTCGCTCATGTACACAGTCCCCATCTGGAGAGCAGGGGCAGGCTGCTCCTCCCCTGACCATATGTGACCACTTTCCTCTGCAACTAAAACATGCCAGCATGTTCAGTCACATTTGACTTCCAAAAAAATGAACCCCAAAGAATTACAGTTCTCCCCAAATATGAAATTTTCCCCTACAGAGAAAAAAAGCTATCCTTCCCATTAAACTATCAGAGGGCCCCACCATTCTCCAGGTCATGAAGAAGGTCTCAAGAAGGTACTAGATTAATGAATGCCAAACAAATAAGTAGATAAATACATAGCTTCAAGCAAAAATGGCTGCTTGCCATGTGAATTATAAGCAAAAAACTTTAATAATAGATTTATGGAAGATGCTACTATGGTAAAGCATCTTTGCACACATTATGACAGTTATGTGAGATAGGCAGGACAAGGGTTATTACCCCCACTTACGAGACGACCAACTGAGGCACAGAGTGGTTCAGCATAATGCCCAAGGGCTCATAGCTAGCAAGCAGTGGAGCCAGGTCTCAGAGCACCCACAAGTGCAGGAGCAGCAGCAGGGAGAAAAGGAGAACTCTCCTCCCACTTTGAAGCCACTAGGTAGGGCTTGAGCAAAATACTCAGATACGGAAAGAGTCCTGGGCAGTCTTATATGTCCATTTAGCAATCTGCACGCACCTCCGTAACAAGACTTCTGCTCTCCAACTTTCATTACCTCAACAACAACTGCCAGACTCTGTGCTAGGCAGGGACTAGGGGAAACAAATGAGCCTAGCTGCACTGGCACAAGCTCACCATGTAGCTGGGGAGTCACCAGCTGGGTAATGAACTCTGCCAAGCCACCAGCATGCCACCAGGTTATGAACGACCAATTAGCTACGGAGCTGGGGAGGGGTCTGGGAGCTTCTAAGGCAGTGGTTCTCAACCTTCCTAATGCCGCGACACTTTAATACAGTTCCTCATGTTGTGGTGACCCCCAACCATAAAATTATTTTCGTTGCTACTTCATAACTGTAATTTTGCTACTGTTATGAATCGTAATGTAAATATCTGATATGCAGGATGTATTTTCAGGGGTCGCGACCCACAGGTTGAGAACCGCTGGCTCAGTGGATAGAGCCTCAGCCTGCAGGCTGAAGGGTCCAGGGTTCAATTCTCGTCAAGGGCATGCACTCGGTTGCAGGCTTGATCCCTGGCCCGTGGGGGCGCATGTGGGAAGGCAACCAATCGATGTGTCTCTCTCTCATCTATGTTTCTCTCTTGTCTCTCCCCATCCCTTTCATTCCCTCTAAAAATCAATGGGAAAATATCCTCAGGTGAGGATTAACAACAAAACAGGCCAGAGGCGAAACAGTCACAGAACCTTGAAACAGCAAGGGCAGACTTTCCAAAGCTGTGTCCAGTGGAGGGACACAGCCAACCCGTGATAGCCACTGCGGGAGGGAGCTACGAGAATCAATACCCCGAGCCCTCCCTCCCCTCATTCTAACCCAAAGGAAGCCAGAAGGCGGAGAGACCACTGTCACTGCATACGGGGCAGCTACTCAAGGCGCAGGGCGGGATGGAGAAGGCCTGAGGGCGATCTGGGAGACCGCAGGGTACCCGGCACATGCTGTCCCCCGGGAGGCCGGCGGGTAAGTGCAGGGACGGAGGGTGGTACCGAGATGTGACGGTGACGTCGGCCCACCCGGGCTTCAGTGCTGGCTCCTCAGCTCTGACCGCCTTTCGAAAAGGTCTTATTGAAGCCGAGTCTCGGCTTACTCGTCTATATCACAGTGACGATAACATCTACTCCACACGCATTTACAGGTGAAGTAAGATGATGCTCACGGGGCCCTAAGCACAGCACCGGGCACACAGTAGGTGCTTTCATTACGGTGGTTCTCTATTGCTCAGCCTTCGCCCTGATCGGCCAGGCGGCTGCTCTGCCTGGACCTCGATGCCCAGGGAAAGGAGAGACCTACCTGTTGGTGTTGGGAATGAGCAGGCAAAGCCACGTAAAGGAGTGTGTGTATGTCGGGGGGGCTGAGAGGAAGGCCTCCACCCGGACCAGCCCTCCTCGGAGTGGCTGCCTCCCCCCGGGGAGCCCCGAGAGCAGCCCTGCCGGCAGCGGGTGACCCGGGGTCCCCGTGTTCCCGTCACCTGCCCTCATGCAGGCACCTGGGCGAGACTGGGCGCCCCACGAAGCGAGGGCTGGGCGGGTCAGACGGGCCCTGCCATTTCCCACGGGTGCAAACGCAGGCGGAGGACCTGGCCGCTCGAGCTCAGCGTCTCCGTCTGTAAAATGAAGGTGCGAACGGAACCTCCCCCACAGGGTCGGCGGGAGATGCGGGGGGAAGGGCTTCGCACACCCCCGGCGCCTATGAGGGCAGCACGAATGCCGGCTGCTCGTCGTCATCCTTAGCGGTGACAACGAAGTGCCCACCCCAGTAACCGAGTGCCCGGTAGACGCCGGGACACGGCCACTCTACCACAGCCCCCTCTGAGGGCGCTGCCGG
>NW_005357764.1:6741559-6742307 GCF_000412655.1 Myotis brandtii | reverse complement strand
GAAGCGGGCAGCCGCCACGGGCGCCATCTTGGTGCCGGGCGGCTCGCTTCTGGCTGGTTACCTGCGCGGTGGTTTCCGGGTCTTCAGGAGCCAAGCACCAGATGTGTCAGGTTGCCTTGAACTTCCCCGACCCCCGCATTCTGGGCGGGGTTCCCGCAGAGGCCGTGCCCTCTTTCTTCCCGGGCGCGGGGGCGCCTGGCTGCGGGCTGCACACCCTGCAAGGGGCAGTGCCTTCTCCTTCCAGATGCAGGGCCCCGAGCCCCCGCCCTAGCCCGTCACCTGCCTGGGGTGGTGGGTGAATACAGGATGCCCCGCTACATTGGCGTCTCACAGAAACAGCCAGTATGTTTTCACTGTGAGACGCACACCGAGATGCACAGGTGACGGACGCCCCGCAGTTTTATCTGGTGCATCTGACCGTCCTACCTCTCCCCGTCTGCTCGGGGCAGGAGGTTTGGGTTGGTTTTGTGGAGTAAAAAGCGTCCGAGCCCTAGCCAGTTTGGCGCAGTGGATAGAGCGTCGGCCTGCGGACTGAAAGGTCCTGGGTTCGATTCCGACCAAGGGCACATGCCCGGGCTGCGGGCTTGGTCCCCAGTGGGGGGGGTGTGCAGAAGGCAGCCAATCAATGATTCTCATCGTTGGTGTTTCTATCTCTTCCTCCCTCTCCCTTCCTCTCTTAAATCAATAAAGAAATATATTTTAAAAATTAAAAAAGCCCTAACCGGTTTGGCTCAGTGGATAGAGCGTC
>NW_005357764.1:6722860-6741122 GCF_000412655.1 Myotis brandtii | reverse complement strand
CCTCTCCCTTCCTCTCTGTAAAAAAACCAATAAAATATATTTTAAAAATTAAAAAAAAAAAAGGCCGAACCTGTGGAGAACTTTTCTGAGTTTATTTGAGCCAAATTGACAATAATTGCTGGGAAGCAAAAATCTCAGCAGATTAAGAAAATGCTCCGGGAATGGCAGGCCGCTTATTTTATACATTAAAATAAAAGGAGGAGAGGTACAGGAGGGTCCTAGGAAAGGCACTGGTGGTAGATTAGGGGGGCGGGAGAAAGCGGAGCCGGGAGATCTCTGAGATCGGATAGAGTGAAAGGGAGAGACTCAGCACCGAGACGGTACCTGGAAGACAAGATAACGTAGGGGGTGATGTGGTCCCTGCTCTGATGCTGTGGGTGTGCTTGCGGGCTGGGTCCTGGAGGAGGGGACGCCCCCTGGAGCATACAGCCGGGGCCTAGAATGAAGCAAGAGGGATGGGAAGGGGAGGAGTGCAACTGAGGAGCAGGTGTGTGCATTCCAGAGCTAAGTCACAGAGTGGGGGAGCTAAGAATATTGTCGGGGGGATAGACCCGGTGACCCTTGTCAGCAGTTAGAGGGGAGGGTCTCCTAAGAAAAGAATACTGCAAGTTTTGAGCAGCCACTAGTGCTAAGTCAATGTGGAGAGTGCAGCTTTCAAACTTACTTTAAGAGGGTCTGAAAAAATAGAAATAGGTTTCAAAGATCTTTCTATCAAGGCATTGGTAAATATAGCAACGTTAAAAGGAACCTGGGCTTTTTGGCCATGTGGTGAATTCCATCTCCAACGTTTATAAAAGTATATGGCTGGTCAGGTATGTAACTTTTCTCAAAGTTCACTTTCTTCATCTGTAAAATGGGGATGAAATTACAGAGTTCTGTGGATTAAATGAGATGTAACGTGATGCACACAGTTCCTGATGCACAGTAAGCACTTCAAAACGGTAGCTGTCACTATTTGGATTCTAGTGGAGTAACGATAGTCCCCTTGTGCCCATCACAGGTTGTTAGACCAGAAAGATGCATCATCAATCAGACCCCATGGGTGATCATTATATTCTAAATAGGCTGCCATGGTTTTGCTACAATAAATTCTCAAGCAGGTCCAGGAGTATCTGAGACAATAGAGCCCACAGTTCTAGAATTGATCACTACAGCCATCATTTGACTACCTCCCTCACCCCCAACAGTGTACAGGTAATAACAGACTTTTCCTTCTTTAACTTATTCTCTCCCTGCACCCTCCTCTACACCCAATTGGAAGGTGCACGAAAACCCAAAAGGACAGAGGATTAAGGGGGGTTAGGATTAATGAAAAGGGGGCTAATTTGACTCATCTGGACACTCCAACATGGATGCCCTATAGTTACGACTCCTTCCTTTTTATTATGTCCTTCCCCCACCTGTGTTTGTGATTTGGCTGATTGTTTGGAGAGACAAACACTTTCAGTGTTGGAATTGTTGTTTAATGACTACTCAGTAAATGCAGCCAACAGGATAGAATGCACATTTGACTGTCTCACCACCAGGGGGCAGATGCACTTATTTTTTATGAGAAAATTGCATTCAAGCTTGTCTTGAAACTGATTTTCTTTTCGTGGGATTTGGGGGACGGGGGAGTAGAGTTGACATCATCCTCTTCCTTTGGCTGAAATGAAATCTATGCACCAACACCACAGGACCTGGGATTGTTCATACAAGAATCTGATAACTATTGGAATTGTTATGCACAACTACACATCTGCACTCCATTTAATTTGTCCTTTTTTTATTCTTCATCTGAGGATATTTCCTCATTGATTTTTAGAGAGAGTGGAAAAGGGGGGTGTAGAGAGAGGGAGAGAGGCATGGATGTGAGAGAGACACATCCATTGGTAGCTTCCTACACATGCCCTGAACCCGTGACCCTTTGGTCTGTGGGCTGACATTCCAACCACTGAGACAAACTGGCCAGGGCATGTGTTGGTTTTTTTTCCCTTTATTGATTAAGGTATTACATATGTGTCCTTATCCCCTCATTGCTCCCCTCCACACACACCCCTCATGCCCTCACCCCCCTGGTGTCTGTGTTCATTGGTTAGGCTATATCAGCGGTTCTCAACCTGTGGGTCGCGACCCCTTTGGCGGTCGAACGACCCTTTCACAGGGGGTTCCTAAGACCATCCTGCATACCAGATATTTACGTTACGATTCATAACAGTAGCAACATTACAGTTATGAAGTAGCAACGAAAATAATTTTATGGTTGGGTCACATGAGAAACTGTATTTAAAGGGCCAGACGGTTGAGAACCACTGGGCTATATGCATGCATACAAGTCCTTTGGTTGATCTCTCCCTCTTACCCCCACCTGACATCTGTTGTTTTAAGCCACTAAGTTTTGGGTGATTTTTAATAGAATAGATAATTTCATTTTATTTTGTATGAATCTTAAGAGAATATTTCTATTAATTTAATAAACCAGTACTTTGGGCATATATTCATATAGTTTTATTCCAAGCTCCTTTCCCATTCTTATCATTTTGATGAACTTCACTTGACCCAATGCACTCATTATTATTTCATCAATACTGGGTATTCTTTGTAGTTATAACAAAAGATTATCCTGAGCTCCTTCAATAATTCAGTATACCCCCCCCCCCATTGACTCTTGTATGTGCCCTAACCAGGGATTGAACCTGCAACCTTGGCATATCAGGACGATGCTCTATCCAACTGAACTATCTGGCCAGGGCAAGACTTTTTTTATATTATGGTATACTGTCAGTAATTCATTTCCAGTGATATCACACTGTTAATCAATATTTTTATAATAGCTTGTGTAAATATTAGATTTAAATAAATTAATTTTATTTATAAGCTAGTGAGAGGATCCTATTGGGAGAGGTTTAAGATACAGGAGAAAGGATAATCTCTGAGAAGTGGGGAAAGAGATCCAGAGGGGGAAAAACCTGAGACAGAGAAATATCTCCTCCATTGGAATAGGAAAGGATGGATGCAGGTAAGCAATTTTCTCTGTGAAGAAGAAAGGTGGTCTGCTGAGAGCGAGCCTGGGGTAGTACTCAAGTATCTAAGGCAAGTGGAGAGTAGAAATCTGAAAGAACCTAAATGAAGAATGGCATGGAAGCTAAGAATACAAAAGAACTTCCTGGTAGTGTTGGGGATCCAGCTGTAGTCGCATAGCAATTTATAGTAACAAATGGTACAGGTAAGCATTTTTCTCCAATAGCATTTAGCAGCCCATGACTTTAGCATTTAGAGTCAATGGGAGCCAAATTAGCCCAGAGTTAGTATTTTGCCAGGCTTGTGTGATGAAAAGACCAGGGGAACTTAGTTCAAAATAATACTTGCTAATGTTTGTCAGTATAGTTGACTCTTAATATTATTTTTAAAGGGAAATTTCATTGCTTGACTATTTCTTAGGCTTGTGAGTATTTAGTTTAACCTAACAATCATTATAATCAGTGTTATTAATTATGTACTGTTGCAGAACAAATTACCCACCAACTTTGTTTCTGGAAACAGTAATAATGATTTATTTTTCTCACCATCACTTATGTAGGTTAGGAATTCAGGAGGGACTTAGCTGGTGGTTCTGGCTCACGATCTCTCATGAGATTGCAATCAAGATGTTGGCTAGGGCTACAGTCATTTGAAAGCTTAACTGGGGCTAAAAGATCTGCTTCCAAGATGGCAAGTTGATGCTGACTGTTGGCAGAAGGGCTCAGTTCCCAACCATGTGGATCTCCATAGGACTGTTTGTGACACAACAGATGATTTCCCCAGACCAAGTAGTCCAAGAAAACCTGCAATATCTTATTTGGATAGCCTCAGAAATCACACATAATTTCTGCAATAGCCTATTGGTTACACAGGTCACCATGTACAGTGTGGGAGAGGGCTATCCAAGGACATACCAGGAAGTGAGGAGCATTAGGAGACAGACTGTAGGCTGCCTTATCACAGCTGAGTAGTAAGATTTGGATACCTATGGTACAAACACTTGATGATGTTATAAATAATATGAAATAACATTAAAAAAAACCTATCCAGCCATTACCTAATGGTCAGTTACCTACTTATCTAACATGTTCTTCCTTCCCTTTTCAGTTAATTGAATCTAATTTTTTTTTGAGAAGCACTTGAACAGGATTCGAGAAGTTGTTTCAGAAATGCAAAATCTTAAAGTAATAAACCCCTAAATTATTATTCAATTTACTGTGTTTGACACTGTATCCAGTATAGCATTTGGAGATACTGATTCACTAATCTCACCTTCAAAATATTAAAATTTACATAAAAATGGTGACTATATATGCTTAACCCATGACACAGATAATAGTGTGGTGAAGGCCTGCGAGGTGGGGGTAGGGGAGAGCTAGGGCTAGAAGAGGTCAATGGGGAGGAAAAGGTACATCTGTATAACTTTCAACAATAAATAAAAAATTCTCACATTAAAAAAAATTACTATAGCCCTGGCCAGTGTTTGTCAGTGGTAGAGCATCGGCCTGTGCACTTTAAGGTTGCAAATTCAATTCCTGGTCAAGGGCCCAGTTGGGGCGCATGCAGGAGGCAATCAGTTGATGTTTCTGTGTGTGTGGGGAGGGGAGTGAGTATGTGTGTGGGGGGTCTCATTCTCTCTCCCTCTCTCTCCCTCCCTTCCTCCTTCCCACTCTCTCCAGAAATCAATGGGAAAAGTATCCTCCAGTGAGGATTAACAATAACAACAAAAAAGGTGACTATAAAAAGGGCAATAGGCCATATATCTTTTGTTCTAAAAACAATATATGCAATTCTCAAGAAGGAAGATCAAATCCTTCAAGTGTTGGAAGTACCCTTACAGCCAAGCTTTCCAAGTAAGAATACCTGCATCAATTTATATTCTTCTTACCCTGCTCCATCCCCACTCCAGATCATTTCAAGAAACTTGAAGGTTAAAGGAATATCTCCTGCCTGGTGTTCTGCTAATATCAATCCTCAAATGCCCAAATCAATGGGCAAACTTTACAAATTAAAAAATTCAGTCCGTTTTCATTTTATTAAGATACTTTGTTAAAAGACCTTTTTGAATGTATAACAAAAACCAAAATTATCATACTAACATATCCCAAGTGCTGGGTTAAGTATTTTGATTTTATGGGCCATAAAATTCTTATATCCTTGGAACAAATACATTATAATTTTAAAAATAAAATAGTAATTTGCCTAAGGTCCCACATTAAATGGCAGTGTTTGAATATGAACCCAAATCCAAACTGTCAGTATTCTAAATTACCCATATGCGTTATTCTCATTACAAACCCTATTTCTGAAACTTAGAAAAATTAAGCAACAATTTGAGAAAAGTCATAAGCTAGTGAGTGATTGTGCAGGAACTCAAGTCTTGTTCCATCTCTAAATACAATGTATTTTGCTACAAACAGAAAAGTAACATAAATATCAAACTGAGATGATTAACCAAATAGGCCACTGAAATAGGCAGTGAGTGCCTAAAACAATACTTAACCACTACTCAATATCTATTTGAAACCAGGATTCAAACATTTGACAAGGGCTAGATCAACAATTTCTAGCTTCATATAAGCAACTAGAGGCCCAGTGCATGGATTTGTGCACCAGTGGGGTCCCATGGGCCTGGCCTGTGGGGATCGGGCTGAGACCGGCTCTCTGACATTCCCTGAGAGGTCCCAGATTGCGAGAGTGCGGTTCTCGGGTGATGCACCCCAGAATCCAGCTCCCTCCTCTCTGGTTCCAAGTGCATCACCCGAGAACTGCCAAGTCACTGCAGCTCGTCAGCTCCTGCGTTGTCGCCCCCTGGTGGTCAGTGCATGTCATAGCTACCGGTCAGAGTGTCTGCCCCCTGGTGGTCATTGTGCATCATCGCTACCAGTTGGATGGTTGCTTAGGCTTTTATATACATAGATTGCAACAAAAATAATACTTTACCAAGTGCCGTGAAAAAACAAACCTTTATCCAAATGGGGCGCCATGGCAGGAGGGAAGGGAGAGGGAAAAAAGCTCAGAGGGTGCTTTATCAAAGCAAGAAACTGATATGGGGCCCTGACTGGTTTGGCTCAGTGGCTAGAGCGTCAGCCTGCGGACTGAAGGGTCCCAGGTTTGATTATGGTCAAGGGCATGTACCTTGGTGGCGGGGACACCCCCAGTGGGGGGTGTGCAGGAGGCGGCTGATCAATGTTTCTCTCTCATTGATGTTTCTAACTCTCTATCCCTCTTCCTTCCTCTCTGTAAAAAATCAATAAAAATGTATTTTAAAAAAAAGGAGAAAAGAAACTGATATGGGTAAGACATCTGTGTGCAGGGAAGGACTATAATTTGAAAACAAAAGGCTTATGCTTAGTGATATCTCACACTTCCAATGCCTGCTCAGAGGGATACCCTAGAATCAGAAGTTTATTAGCAACAGATCTCAGACTGAATATACTAGTATAGCACTTTAAACTGTGCTTTTCTTTGTTTTCCTTCCTTATCCCACCTATCTTTATTTAAATATCCTTTGTTTGCCAAAAATATTTTTTTAATCCTCACCCGAAGATATTTTTTATTGAATTTTTAGAGGGGGGGAGGGAAAAAGAGAGACATCAATGTGAGAGACATCGATCAGTTGCCTCCCTCCCGGATGAGCCCTGTCTGACCCAAACCAGCAAGCTAGGTATGTGTCCTGACCCAGAATGGAACTTTTGGTGTATGGGACGACGCTCCAACCAAGCCACACCAGCCAGGGCAAAAAAAAATTTTTTAATATGCCAATATGCCATTGTAGATCCTTTCAGTTTTTGTATTTTATAAAATAGCAATTTTAAAAAATGGAGGACATTCTTCTAAACCCCAAACACCCTAAAATTCAAGACAGAGCACACTGCTTCCCTAAATTGCTTTGCTAAGTCATAAGGCCTTTTTGCAAGTCTGGAACATCTTGTCATACCACCTTGATATACTAGGATTATGTCAAAATGAGTAAGGAGCCAAGCTGGCTCCTACTAGCTAAAGATGAAACAATTTGAGCATAAAAATGAGTAATTTCAATAGCCAGAAATAAATCACCTTAGAATCCATGAGTTCATACTGATACAAAAAAAAAAAATTCTTAATCACCTTTGGAAGATGGAGAACCAATTCATTCAGAAAACTGGTATGCAAAAGGAAAGAATCTGGCATTTATGTGCCTGACAAGAATTATTTCAGGGTAACCAAGTATTTGATGAGGGGAAGGTTTTTAGTATAGAAATATTTGACCTAATTGATAAAGAAACAATAGAATTTAAAATTGCCATTTTGCAGCCCCTAATGAAATAAAGAAGCTAGGCCAAGATGATCAAAGACTACAGTGATGGTTAATGTTAAGTGTAAATTTAAATGGGCTAAAGGGATGCCCAGATAGCTGGTAAAACATTATTTCTGGGTATGTCTGTAAGGATGTCTCAAAATCCAACACCCACTCATGATTTAAAAAACACACACAATCTTTTAGAATTTTGCAGCCCCTAATGAAATAAAGAAGCTAGGCCAAGATGATCAAAGACTACAGTGATGGTTAATGTTAAGTGTAAATTTAAATGGGCTAAAGGGATGCCCAGATAGCTGGTAAAACATTATTTCTGGGTATGTCTGTAAGGATGTCTCAAAATCCAACACCCACTCATGATTTAAAAAACACACACAATCTTTTAGAAGTGGAAGGAGAGAGAGTGGAAGGGGGGGGGGGGGGGTGAGAGAGAGAGAAACATGTGATAAGAATAGAGTTTGAGATGTGAGAGACACATCAACTGGTTGCCTCCCACTGGGGATCAAACCTGCAACCTAAGCACATGCCCTTGATCAGGAACCAAACCGGAGACCTTTGGATGCATGGGCTGATGATCTAAAGTTCTTTATGTGACAGAGGAAGCACAACAGCCACATAAGTAGCTCCCAACATGATTTAAAAGCCAGCATTATCACAACTTATGAAGATCTCTGACCTGATCCTTCTGAGCCGATAGAGAATAAGCACAGCAATCAGTTTTTCTTGTGAAATTCATCTAAAAACTAGCCTAAAGCTTAGGACTAGGCAGATGGGCTGTAGTTTCACCGGCTCTGTGCTAAAATTAATTAGCTAATTTGAGAGATAAAGTATCTTAAAATGTCAATTCTGAATGAATAAAAATTGGCATTACATTGTTTAATTCTACATATTAAGGCATTTGTTTTCCACTATGGGTTCCTTGAGGGTAGAGACTATCTTATTCATAATGTGAGCTGCCACACTGTAGAGTACGTGCTCAACAGTTACTAAAGTTTGCTGAATTTATTAGACTACTTGAAAGCTTGGGAAAATTACTAATTAAAATGGTTTTTTACCTAAATAGTAAATTCTCTGCATTTAAGAGTAAGTCCAACACCTGTTAGAATGGCTACTATCAAAAAGACAAGAAATAGCCGAACCGGTTTGGCTCAGTGGATAGAGCATCGGCCTGCGGACTGAAGGGTCCCAGGTTCGTTTCTGGTCAAGGGCATGTACCTTGGTTAACTCTATCCCTCTCCCTTCCTCTCTGTAAAAAACCAATAAAATATATTTTAAAAAAAGGACAAGAAATAACAAAGAAAATAAGATCCATTTATAAGTTAAATTTTACATTACAAATACATAAATATTACTGTTTTGAGAAAAAACAAAAGTGTAGAGGAGATTTCAGAAAGCACAATCCAAGAAAATACAAGATCCATGGTCATAAAAAAAGGTTTATCATTTACCATTTCCCTACTTACAGAAATAAAGTAGTAAACATAGTTGGTTTTAAAGTAATGACTTTATTAATAAATATACATCCATATGATGATGTAGATACAAATCATGAACACTACTCCATTCCCATACACACAATTGCACATGAGTAGCTCAAGTTCATGGACATAAAAACATACACAGTATCTATTCAGACTTTTTACAGCAGAGGACAGCGTGCTTATATCAGTTAATTGGTAATTATTTTCTCTGTAATTATCTGTGGAAAAAGGAACTGTGAAGCTTAAAGAATCAAAGTGGTCTGATTACTATAAATCACACACTTGATTTACTATAGCATTTAATTTTCCAAAAATTAAATACATTATATGTGAAAGCACGGATTTATCTACTTGGGGGTGATGGAGGAAAAGCAAAGATTTAGATACATCCTAGAGTTTAATAGGATATAGTTAGCTATAATAAGCTATAATAAAAACAGAAACCTAAAGCATCAAAATATTTTATGTCCAAGGAAAACATGTTTTCAACAACTGCTGTAAGTTCTTCTATTTTACTATAAAGGGATCATAAAATGTTTCTGCATATAAAGACAATGACTGACTGAGTAGCAGTTATAGTCAACATCCCCTGAATTGTTCTTTTAAAGCTTCTTAAAATATAAAAGAGAAGGTTGGTGGTTTTTTTTCTCTTTAACTGATACACTGATTTTCCTTACACTGGATGGATTACCTTTAACCTAAATAAATGATTTCAGATTAATTTTTTTCCTCCTTAACTCAAACTCTATTCTTACTTCATGAAAATATACATGTAAATTCACACAAACATCCGTTTGGAATGAATATTACTTTTATTACTTTAACATGTTTCTTTTAAAAAGTAAATAAAAATAAAGAATTTTTTTAGTCTAATTGAAACACTGATTTTAAAAATGTCCCCAAATATTAAAAATTAAGCAGATACTTTTCTTCCAACACAACATGCCAGTATTTTTTAATATCCAGTGCAAAACTCCAAAGATAGTATCAAAATCATCCCCTACTAAAGATTAATTATGCAAGGTTATATTTGTCAAAAAATGAAAATTTCATCTGCATTAGCTCATTGGTTAATGTAAAGTAATAAATAAGGCATGTTAAAATATTTTTTAAAGAAAAAAGTAAAGCAAACTTACTTGAACAGCAGATAATTTTCTGACCAACAGTTTTAATACAGAATAGTGAAACCTATTTTGTGAAGAGAATTACACAATATAAAATTAGCAATTTACCTTTAAAGGAACAAAGGAACAATCATACAGTGGGAGGAAAAAGCCAGTTTTCCCCAACTGATTATATTAAAGTATAGGCATTTTAACATGCTATTTCAGTGTTTGTCATGACAAGAGACAGTGTTACAAAAGATGCACAATGTAGTGTTTAGAGTATAGATAAGTAAAAATATTATCTAGTTTAAGACTTCATGTTATCACTTAGATGTGTCTTTCTCTTCAGCATGGCATCAATAAACTGTTCACAAGGAGAAAAGGAAGTAGAATCAGGAGATGCTCACCAGCACAGATCTAGTACTCCAAGTAACTGCTCATGAACAGAAAATTCAGTTTTATAAATGATGTTATCCATTCACAACTGTAGCCATTTGCCCCCTTTCTTCCCTGGGACACAGCTCCTGATACTAATAAACACTGTTATGCACATACTTCCTTTAGTTGATTTCACCATTTCATTAAAATGGATTAAAAAAATCAGTATACAATAATACACCTGCTTTACCTTCTGACACACAGCACAGCACCACTGAGTAGATGTGCTGGAGGATGGGGAAAATGGGAGGGAATGAATGTTGGAAAGGGCAGAGAGAAAGGGAAGGTTATGTATAACAAAATCTGGAATCAAAATAAACTGAAAGGGCAATGTCAAATGGACATATAAAAACACATCATGCAACCAAATCCTTGACAGTGGTATATATTATTCTACAGTAGAATATTTAATTAAACAACCGTTTTCAGGAACTCAAAACAGGATTTCTAAGTAGCCAACTGCTGAATATCAATCTGAGAAATAGCTAAATGACAGATAGATAATAAAAGTGGATAAATATATGAATAAAGATGTATGCATTTGTGTGTGTCAAAAGTTATACTGTTCTGAGTAAATGATTAAAATTTTATAGTTTAGGCTTCTGCAATTTAGCTGCCTGAATGTTGCAACTGATTATGTAATCATCCAACATTGTTCACTATGGTTTGTGCAAAGCTAAAATTGTTGAGGTCACTGTCTTAGATGCCAGTGCACACACAGTCCCCACATACAATGCAACACCTCTTACTGTAAAGAGCAGCATAAACTCCAGCTCATTGTGTCAGGCATCACTGGAACACCTGAAGGCTTGCTGCTTTTTTCCTGATAAAAAAGGTACGAAACATGACATCCATTTGCAATCAGAGTTTGTATTAACTGAGAGCAAGCCCAAACAACACAATATGTGCCTTTTTAAACTTTTAATCACTTTAAAAGTTTTTGGGTCCTGCAAATATACATTATAATCTCAAAGGCATTTTAAATCACAAATACATACATTGTAACTTTAAAGTTCAGTGGAATTTTTTCAAATCCAAAGTTTATAATAGTTTATTCAGACCAAACTCAGGATAAATAAAATGTATATCAACAAAAAAATATTACTTTCAGAAAGGGGTCAATAAGACTTCCTTTCGTCCCTACTATACCCAATACTTTTTTTCTTTTCCATCCATCTTACTTCTAGAGCAAACACTGCTGGAAAAATTTTGGGTGTGGTCTCACTGGAGCCACAATTAGGTGTTTAATTAAACTAACCCACATATATTTTACATATTCCATGCACAGATGGATTCCTATATATTTCTTAATATTTGTATTCTGACAGTCAGAAAACTGCATTTTGTTTATAGCAGTTTTAGTCTACCATTCAGTTTGTGTCCTTTGGTAGGTATAAACCTGAATCCACAGTAAGTGCTAATGCAACAGACAGTTTCTCAGAAAAAAAAGAACAAAACACTAAACATTCTGAATAAATGAACAACAATAAATGTTTTAAGCATAATGCTTTACAACTAAGTCTATGAAAGGCAAAATGTAGTGAATACAGTTCCATGCAAACCTTAAGAATGTTTCTTTTTCTATTATATTACATATGCTATTCTCAGAATGCACTGTATTTCACCAAAAATGTAATATGCAGTTTTTATTAAAAAGTTTGAATCGTTTGTAGTGTTTGGTATATATGCTCTTAGGCAATTAAAAAAAGACACAGCCTATCATTGCTGAAAGGCAAACATTAAATAATTCCTTTAGGAACAAATGGTTAAATCAGTTAATGCCATTTAGATCAATAAATAACAAGTTGCCTAAACTTAGAACATTAAAAATAAAATTTTTAACATCTGAAGTCTAAGTAAATGCCAAAGCATACAAATATGTGTCCTGTCCCATGAAAATAAAAGTTGCAAAAACTAACAGCCATACTTCAAATAATTGTGAATTATTAGTTTGCTTTGTTCCATCAGTTAAAAATACCTTAGATATTATCTTTCTTATATTGTAGGCTTACTTCACAAACTAATGGGTATAATGGATTCTGTTGTTTTAGTACATAAAGCATCTATTTAGAATGGCCCAAAAGTAGTAATGAAATATGAGACACAATCATAACTCTAAAGGAAAAGCAAAAATTCTTTAGTTAGATGTTATACTTGAACCTATATACAAATTCAATGCCACTGCTTGTGCCGAGTGTATCTGTCAGCATATGGCAGTTTCTGAGCAAAAGCAGGAAAAACAAACAAAAAACAGGAAAACAAATGTGGAAAGCCCAGGTCATAAAATCATGTATGTCAAAATAAAACCAAGAAGCTTTGGGATTATTCACAATCTTCCTTCTAAACCTGGCCCTCCTTTCCTGCCTCATTCACTCATTGGGTGGCTTGACTTCACTGCTGGTTTCCTCGACCCCATGAACTGCTCTGCTGTGCATCATAGGGTAAGGAAAAGCAGCAGTGCCACAGCCATAACCAAGATCGGCAAGACGGGAGAGAGCTTTAATGCTACCTGGAGGTCTCCCCGGGCTGACTTTGTATCCCGCAGCTTTGGTTGTTCCCAAAGGTCTGCCTGGACTTGTCTTAAATCCAGCTGCTTTGGTGGTTCCCAGGGGTCTGCCTGTGCTGGTCCGGTATCCTGCTGATTTGGTGGTTCCAGAAGGCCGGCCACGCTTACCAGATCGATTGAGATTTTTCTTTTTCTTTAGTTCATCTTTTATCTCTATGCTTCTGCCACTTGTAGTCTGCAAGTGCGTGTCATTTAATGGGTCTTGCCTCTGACAAGCCATTGGTTTGTGGCTGACTGTGTGACTATATTTGCTTTGCTGGGAGGAATATATGTCAAACTGATCAGCAGCTCTCATGGCATCTTCATTAAGGCAGGAAGGCTTGCCAGGCCCACAGAAAGCCGGGTTAGTGCTGGCAACAGGATGCATCATTTTCTACCAAAAATAAAAAAACAAATATGCATAAATATATATATACAAATATATATCTGTATGACGGCATTCAGTGGGAAAATAGTCTGTCTTCCAACAACTATGCAGGAAACCTAAAATTAGGCTAACAGGCAGGACTCCAGACCACTTATAAACAAACACACATCAGCAGATTCAAAGATACTTGTTTTTCTCAATTTAATCACGGGTAGGAACAAATGCCACACAAACTCAACTATAATACTGATTTAGTAGCTTAATGTTCTCTACTTAGGAACTGAAAAAGTGTATAGGTAGAAAATAAATCTGTATCTTCTGTAGGAATATATTTTATATACCACAGGAACATATTCCAGATACCTATATAATTTATATTCTCTTTTCTTCTAGATCATTAAACCCCAAAAAGGTAACAGTAAAGACAAGAACTCTTATTAACATGATTTTTTTTTCTTCAGTTTGCCAAACATTCATAGAATGTTTCCCTTTGGCCTTTTATTATACTTCTCACATGTATATTTCTGATCTGGCCACAGTTTCCAGATCACAATTTATTATTTATACACAATCCTCAGTGTACATTATTTACAAAAGGTGGAATGTGCCAAGCAATGAATACAACCTCTTGACCAAACATATTGACTCCCTTCAAATGACTCTATTCAAACAGGAGGCAGTACCAATATAGAGAGTAAACAAACGTTTCCATTAGCTAAAATGAGTGAACTTTTATACCAACAATTGAGAATTATATTACAATTTAGGTAACAACCATAATAAAATGGTAGGGTTATCAAGACAAAAAGTTGAATGTATTAACACTGCTTTCTCTCTTTTTTTAAAAAAAATATATTTTATTGATTTTTTACAGAGAGAAAGGGAGAGGGATTAGAGAGTTAGAAACATCGATCAGCTGCCTGTTGCACACCCCCACTGGGGATGTGCCCGCAACCAAGGCACATGCCCCTGACCGGAATCGAACTTGGGACCCCTCAGTCTGCAGGCCGACGCTCTATCCACTAAGCCAAACCAGCCAGGGCAACACTGCTTTCTATCTTGATCATAATATGGCATGGATCTTTTTCCCTTACAAGAGCCCTATGACTTATTAACAAACAGACCAAAGTCTCTGTTTTGTCTGTGAGGACATCCCTGTGATGTTTTTCTCTTTGTAAAGGCTGTATTAAACCATCACCATAACAAGCCAGCCCTTATTGTTTAGACACACAGAAAATGAGAGTTCATATAAAAAAGATAAATACATGGTTTCCAATTCAGATTTAGAAAAAGAGTCTCAAATGTATCTGAAGGCCTAGTCTCAAATTGTTAAGGTTCTTTCCTATACCCTTAGTACATGCAATATTGCACCAAAACCTCACAAAAATAGTTACTCCCAGAGGCTCTGAGAACAGATACTTAATGTAAGTCAAAACCATGTAAATTTATTTCATTTTATAAAGGCAAGAGGAAATGGGAATCAAATCACAGAATTGAATTCTGTTATATTACTAAATATTTGCTGAGACTCAACAGATACAGAGCTGTTGGCCAGTTGGCTTAAAGTCTTAACTATGAAGGAAAAACATCAACAATGAGAAGCTATTTGTTTATGGCAGAAGCCTTATAGACTTGAGAACATAAAACAAGACTGACATAACTGAACACAAATATTAAAAAGAGTAATTCTTCACTCATTCCCCAAGGATATAATAAGAACTAGGTTATTAATTCTCACTAGCTCAAATTCTAATTTCAGATGATAAATAAGGAGAGATTATCAAGACATGTTCAAAATGTATTAATATTAGCTGAAAATTAACAGTTTTTGAGCATTTTCTATGTGTCAGATAATAAGCTTGACACTGTGAAGATTATTTGATTTAATCATTACCACAACTCTATGAAGGACATACTATTTTTTTTAAAGTATATTTTATTGATTTTTTACAGAGAGGAAGGGAGAGGGATAGAGAGTTAGAAACATCGATGAGAGAGAAACATCGATCAGCTGCCTCCTGCACACTCCCCACTGGGGATGTGCCCGCAACCAAGGTACATGCCCTTGACCAGAACCGAACCCGGGACCCAAGTCCGCAGGCCAATGCTCTATCCACTGAGCAAAACCGGTCAGGGTGAAGGACATACTATTATTAATTCTGTTTTACAGAAACTGAGGCAGACTTTAGCAACACATTAGAAAATGGTAAAGCCAAAGAGATTCAGATAACCTGCCTTCAGAACCAACAATGTAATCTTCTATATATATAAAAGCCTAAGCGACCCAACAACTGAACGGTCTAATGACTGGTCGACTGGTGCTATGACACACACTGACCACCAAGGGGCAGATACTCAATGCAGGGGCTACCCCCCCTCCCCTCAGTGGTCAGTACGCTCCCACAGAAGGAGTACCACTCAGCTGACCAACGGGCACCAGATGCCAGGCTCACAGCTGGCAAGCACAGCTACTGCTGCGCAAGCCTCTCCCACCACTACTGAGCAGAAGTGGCAGCAGGTGCAGCGGGGCCAGGTGAGCGGGAGCGGCATGGCGCCTGGCCTGGGCTCAGGCTTATCTCCAGCTCCCTGCCGCTTCGCACACTACTATACCCCTCAGGGTATGTTGAACTACCAGTTTCAGCCCAATACCCAGGGATCGGGCCAAAACCGGCAGTCTGACATCCTCCGAGGGGTCCCAGATTGTGAGAGGGCGCAGGCCAGGCTGAGGGACCCCACCAGTGCACAAATCTGTGCACCGGGCCTCTAGTATAGTATAAAACTATACCAGGGTTTCTCAATAGTAGGACTATTATTTGGGTCAGGTAATGCTTTGTTGTGAAGGGTTGTCCTGTACATTTTAACATGCTTAATAGCATCCCTGGCTTCTACTTAGAGATGTTAATAGCTACACCCTCCTCCTCCCCTTCCCAATTTCTGACAACCAAAAATTTCCCCAGACAGTGTCTTGGGGACAAAATCTACCCCCTACAATGAGAATCACTCAGCTATACTAAAATAACAATGCAGGGCTTAATTTAATTTAAAATACTTCTACTTAAGTTTTTATTTACCTCTTTAAACCCTACCTCTTCAAACATTCACAAAACCTTTCTGTTGATAACATCTATAAAGTAAAATAGATTTGTTTTCCAAATTGAAGAAAAGCCAATGTTGGGATTTGTGAAGGGACAAACCACATTCCTCTTCCCATCAAGTTATAAACTAATTAAGAAATATACACAGGTATTAAGATAGGAATCAAAACGCTAGTTTATTTCCAATAAAGTTAGAGTAGAGACGAATTGCAAATACAAAGAGAAACATACTCAGACTTTTAAGCAGAAGATTGTAAGATAAAAAGTGACCCCTTTTACAATTTTGTGATTCAGAAATCACTTTTCCAGAAAGCTCAAGTAAAAAGAGGTAGAAAGGTCCAAATTCTCTTCCACAGGAGGGAAAGCACCGTCAGTAAAAGAGAACTTTTTCCCCACAGTCTGTTTCATTGCCTCAAGTTACTACCACTAACTTACCAATACCTTCCCTCTGGACCTTACTTCCTTTAACTTCATTTTCTCTTAATATATCAGAACATCTGCCATCTATTAGCACTCAGGATATATAGAATCTCAGCTTACATTATGTTAGGCTTTTATTTCATTTTGGAAATAAAAAAATTTTTTAAGAGAGAGAGAAAGGGAAAGGGAGTGAGAAACTCTGTGAGCTCACAATAGTCGGCTGCCTCCTGCACACCCCCTACCTGGGACAAGCCCGAAACCTGGGCATGTGCCCTGACCGGGAATCAGAACCTGAACCCGGACGGGATGACACCTAACCAACGGAGCCACACCGGCCAGGGCTGAAAATATTTGAGTCTATTTGAGCCAAACTGATGACATATGCTGGGAAGCAAGATCTGAAATGCTCCCACATTACCTTACGCTTTTAGAGGCAAGATGCTATTAGAGCCCTGACCGGTTTGGCTCAGTGGATAGAGCGTCGGCCTGCGGACTCAAGGGTCCCAGGTTCGATTTCGGTCAAGGGCATGTACCTTGGTTGCAGGCACATCCCCAGTGGGGGATGTGCAGGAGGCAGCTGATCGATGTTTCTCTCTCATTGATGTTTCTAACTCTCTATCCCTCTCCCTTCCTCTCTGTAAAAATAAATCAATAAAATATATATTTAAAAAAAAAAGATGCTATTAGACATCTTTTACTCAGATAACAACCAACATTGGGGGAAAAAAACATTGAAAAAGTAGTTCTTCAATTAAAAAAATTAAAAAGCACCTTTATTCAACTCCTTTAATCTTTTCCAGGAATGTATGCATTTGGTTTATATAATGTTAATTCTGACAAAGCTCACATTTATTGAGGGCCAACTCCATGCAAAACACTATTCTCATCACTAAAACACAATAGACAGGGGTAAAGCTGTTTATCCCAATGAAAAGACAATGACACACTGGCTTAAAGAACATTTCTAAAGGGCAGTCTTTCTATATAGTTCTATATTTTCCTTCCCTACTACTTCCAAGAAATCAGTACAGTATTCTGCTTACTCCATAACTGAGTAATAAGCTGGGAAAGAAATTTATTACAGTTACCCATATAAATAGTTAACTAAAATAGGAAACTAAAACCAATCATTTTCTACTTTCAGATTCAACCTGTTAAGATAGGAATCAGCACCATTAGATCTTTGTGTGCATAACTATATATATATAGTTATATATATATATAGTTATGCACATACACACACACACATATGTGTGTGTGTGTGTATATATATATATATTTGTATGCAGTATTTGTATATACAAGCATCAATCTTACACTTAATAATCCTTCCCTACTGCCAATTCAGGGCTTCGCCAGCTAACTGTTCCTTCTCGAAAGACTCTTACCATACACTAATAATACAGAGTTCATAGAAAGTAGACAGAACACATTTCTTTTTTTAAAAAAATATATTTTTATTGATTTCAAAGAGGAAGAAAGAGATAGA
>NW_005357764.1:6720641-6722830 GCF_000412655.1 Myotis brandtii | reverse complement strand
GGCTGTCCCCTGCACACCCCCTATTGGGGATGGAGCCTGCAACCTGGGCATGTGCCCTTGACTGGAATCGCACCTGGGATCCTTCAGTCCGCAGGCCGACACTCTATCCACTGAGCCAAACTGGCTAGGGCCAGAACACATTTCTTAAGTCAGAATGAATTCTGTTTCTGGAAAATTTGGACTTGAAAGTCAAGCGTTACAGAACAGACTGTGTGGACTACCAAAGGATGTTTTTTAAAATGGCTCACTGGCCTTAGCCGGTTTGGCTCAGTGGATAGAGTGTTGGCCCTTGGACTGTAGAGTCCCCGGTTTGATTACCTCGGTTGCAGGCTCTGCGCAATCAGGAGCGGGGCAGGAAGCTACAAATCGATGTCTACCTGTCTCTCTCGCTCTCTCTCCCCCTCCCTTAAACTCTCTCTAAAAGTCAATGGAAAAATATCCTCGTGAGGATTAAAATATAATAAAAAGAAAAAGGTTCACTGAATATATTTAACTATGACTAAATTATAATTTTTAAAGCATAAATTAGCCATCCTGAAGTTGTTTTACTGTGTGCTTAACCCCAAAGTCTTTTGGTGAACTGTTCTATCTTATCCTATATAATAAAAGCCTAATATGCAAATTGTCTCTCAAAGGGAGTTCGACTGCTCGCTATGACAGGTGCTGACCACCGGACGGCATAGAACATGGCCGGTGTCTGTGATGCGCTGGCAGCAGGCAGCAGGTGGCAGTGGAGGTGCTGCCGGCCCTAATGGGCCCCAACGAGAGCGGGACCACAGCGGGATGGTGGAGCAGGTGAGCAGGTGGCACCAGGCCAAGGCAGGTGTGAGCGGGCCCCAGATGGCGACCAGCGGCAGCGACAGGGGGGTGGGGGGGTTTGGAGGGGGCTGCCGCCCAGCTCCCAGGCACTGAGGGAACCTGGCAGATAACTCCGGTGGAGGGGGGTGCGTGGAGGCCCAGGGGCCCAGGTGCTGCCCAGGGCCCGGAGGTCAGCTGGGACCTGCCCTTCCATGCCAGACGCTCCTGCTTCGATCACCGGCCAGGCCTAGGGACCACACCCATGCATGAATTTCGTGCACTGGGCCTCTAGTATAAAATAATTCCTTTCCCGTCTCTTGAATGTGGCCATTACTGACAACATACAGAATTATGTTTTCAGTAATTTTCAAAACATTCATGAAGCTTTCTACACTCGGGGGAAATCTTCCTTTCAGGAATTCCAAGTTCTGCTCTCTTCCAAAGATCCAACATAACATAATTATCAGAGATTTATTTCAGGTCATTTGGCTTCAAACAATTATACAGAATCATATACGGTTTTATAATTCTAAATGGAAATCAACTTGTGACTCACCCACCTCAATCACCCAGAAAGTCTATTCAGCAAAGACCAAACAAATGCCAGGAGCTCCGCATCCAGCCCAGCAAGGAAAGTCCTGACACCGGGACAGAACACAAATAACGGCCTCCTTTGTCTCCTTCCTACCCCTTAACTGCGCCCCAAAGCGCAGTGTCCCTCAGCCAGAATCCTCGGTTGACATGCGGCGTTTAGAGATGTAGCACCTGTTGTGCCCGAACGCCATTATCAATGTACTAGCAACAACTTTGCAGCCCATACACGCCCACACTAGAGAAAGGGAGGTGTACCCTCCACCATCAGAACCCCTCGCCCACTGTCCGTGCACCCGGGGTTCGGCGAGCTGTGCAAGTCCACAGGCCACTCCATTCGGATGTCCCTGTGGAAGCCAGCGGGCTTTAATGAAGGGGGCGGGAGGGCTGCTGGCTTTGACCTCTCAGGGAGAAGAAAGGATGACCCCTCCCGCCCGCCGCAAGAGGAAGTTCCCCCCAATAATGGCTCCAAGCCGAGGCTACGTCCAGGGCCCTCCTTTCGCTCCGGGCTAGGCCAGAGCCCCTCCTTGGGCGCGGGTCCCAGACCTCTCCTCCCCAGGCTGCAGGCCCCCGTTCTCGCCGCCTCGCTGCCTCCTCCACCATCGTCCTCCGCCCCGACTCTACTCCCAGCCGAGTTGACTACTCCCCCCGGGTCCACCTACCTCAGCCGCTAGTAGCCCAGCCCCTCAGTGCGCCCAGGGGCTGCCCATCGGCTGGGAACCTCACGCTGGCGACGCTCCCTTCCCAGCCCGCCGCCTCTGCACTGCACGCAGAGCCCAAGACAGAGGGGCAGGCAGCTG
>NW_005357764.1:6658870-6720337 GCF_000412655.1 Myotis brandtii | reverse complement strand
TCGAGCCGTGGCCACAGCTGAGGGTCCTGCCCGGGACGCAGGAGGAAGAGGCCGATACAGCCCCGGACTGCGAGGGGGTGGGGGTGGAGCGCGCGAGAGCTCGCAAGGACCGCGCACGCGCACGCACATCGCGAGATCCAATCTCCCGCCGACGACCAGCACGCAAGCTCGGGGAAGGTAACGGGGAAGCCGGGATGCGCATGCGCATCGTGGGGACCGGCAGGGGTCGGGGCTTAGACTCGAGCTTCTCTGGGTCCAGTGCAGACCGTGGGCTGCAGCTGGGCTGGAGGAACGCGCCACAAAGGAAGTAACTTCCTTACGTGGGTTGATTTTCACCCAAATTCTGTGATGCTGGAACTATACTACTGACCTCATTTCTCAGGTTATAGGATTAATGGAGTTAGGATTTGAACCCAGCAGTCATGTTCGAGGAACTGTGCTTTTAAGTGCTGTTCGCACAAAAATGAGTCTTACTGTGCTAGGTGTTGCTACAAGCATATTAAAAGGACTCAGCCTCTGCCCCCTCCGTTGCTTATGGATAGGTAGAGTGAGACCTCCGCCTCCAAACAAAATGGAAGTATTCAAGTAAAAAGTGGTGCTTGGACCCTCAGGTCTAGGATTATGCGATAACGAAATGCCTCATTTTGTGGAACACCCTGTAATTTAAAGTTTTTATATCCATAACCTCCTCAGGATCGCCATTCTTCATTCCACATCACAAGAAGGATGGGACAAGGAATTTGCTTACAAACGCGCCCATCCTTTTAATGTAGTAGCTGTTGTGAGATTTCTGGTGAATCAGTCACCCCATACAAATCACTTAGCAGAAGGGATTCGTTTCCCCAGTTCTTCCTTCCAGGAATGCGAAGATGTCAGAAAGGAAGGCTGCTGAGAGGAAGACACTTCGTTAGGAAGTGCAAAGAGGCTAGAGGCGGGTGCCTGTCCTTTTTGCCTAAGCAATCAAGAATATTTGAGGGGTATGCAGGAGGCAGCCAATTGATGTTTGGATATCATAATCGATGTTTCTCCCTTCTTCTCTGTCTAAAAATCAATTAAAACAAAGAAACGGGTAAGCCCATTCATTTTCTGGCAGGCAGGGTTTCATAACTTGATTCTAAATATCATTTTAACTATGATAAAAATACTAGAAAACAAGACTGGTCATACTAGTATTGTTTATATAGAAAAGGAATATTATCAATATATGAAATAGCTAAAATGTGTACACATTTTAGAGCATATTAAGTATCCTTCCAAAACACTTTTTAAAATATTTTCTCTAAGCACAGTTGCTTTATTTTTGAAGTGGAATTTGAGAATGCTTTGTAATCTCCCATACCGTTATCATGACTATTCCAGATCCATAATTCTAAACTTTTACCTGAAGTGGTATTTGTACATAAAACCACGTAAGAAACAGAAACTTTTGTATTAACAAAGTCAAATGATTTGCAAGTCCAATGGAGTAGCCAGAGTGTAACAGAAATCAGATATTCCTGGGTTTGAACGCCTTTTTGCCATTTACCTCCTGTGGTACCTTGGGCAAATCGCTGCTCTTTTGAAAAGTTTTTATATGTGTGAAATGAAGACAATGTCTTTCTTGTGGGACTATGAAATTGGTGAAGATAGATGTGAATTTAAATCCTAGGTCTACCACTTACTAGCTTTATGACAGTGGACAAGTGACTAGTCAATTCAACAGGTATTTATTGACTGCCATGTACTAGGGATGCAGGACATGGTCCCTGATCTCAGTAAGTTTACATCTGGTGAGGTAAACAAAAACTCAGAAAATCAGAATAATGTTAAATGCAATGATCTGGTGTTTTCTGATAATTATCTCAGGTTGGTTTTAATGAGGTGCTATAGTACAATGAGGTGCAATATTGGTACAATGTACAGCTAGTTCTGAAGGTAGAGGTTTTTCAAGAGCATAGCCATTTATCACTTCAATTGCAACAAGAGCACACTTTTAAATGCCAAACTATTTTATTTACCTCCCATTTCTTCTCAAAAGTGTACACCCTGGTAATACAATTTAGACCCAACCCAACATTTTTCATTCCTTCTCCAACAACTTCAGCCTGGCCCAGGGTAGGCCAGATCATATAGACAAGTCATCAGTTAATAAAATTTTTGAGTAATAAATAGTTAAGTGTATATATGCAAAAGGTAGGCCATAAAAGGAATTTGTCTAGAGCTGAGAGCTGGCTGCCTCTAAAGACTTTTCAAACGAGGTAACAAGTGTGCTTAAATACTTTCATTTGAACAGAAAGATATAAATAGAAAAAAATTAATCTCAGTTTCTAGATTTTAGTTTATCAGTAGCCACTGATTGTCCTTACTAGGTATACAACTTATAACAATATTGAAAAATATAGCAATATTGAAAGGCAGCATAAGAAAACCCATTCCCATTTACCCAGTGCAATGATAATAGTGCCAATATTTATTTTTAATTGTTGTTGTTGTTTAGAAAAAAAGAGGGAGAAAGAGAAACATCAGTGTGAGAAACATTGATTGGTTGCCTCCCAAATGGGGGCTGAACTCGAAGTGTAGGCATGTGCCCTGACCAGGAATCGAACTAGTGATCTTTTGGTGCATGGGACAATGCCCAACCAGCCACACCAGCCAGGGCCAATATTTATTGAATGCTTATCATACACCAGGCACTGTAACTAGAGGCCCGGTGCACAGACCCTCGGACTGGCCTGCGGGGATCTGGCCAAAACCACTCTCTGGGTCCAGGGTGCAGGTGAAGCAGATTCGGGGCTGACAGAGCCCCAGCAGCAACCTAACCCATGGCTGATTCTGCCAGGAATCGGGCTCCCTCCTCTACTGGTCAGAGAGTCTGCCCCCTGGAGGTCATTGTGTGTCATAGCTACCAGGCGAACAGTCAAACGGCCTGACGATCACTTAGGCTTTTACTAGTATATATATAGATTATTTCACCTCATCTTCACAACCCTGAGAAATAGGTATTATATCCCCATTTTATATATGAAAAAACTGAGGCTTTTAAAGCATTTAAGCAACTTGCCTAAGGTTGTCCAAGTATCTCCCATATATGTGAATTTATTTTTAATTATGTATATGAACAGATATACCAATACTGTGACAAAATATTATGCACATTATATTTTGTAATATCCATCCTGCTGTTCAATATCTTACTATATATGTGCCCCACTTTGGAGACCACTGTTTTGTATCACAGCAAGTCAAAATTCAACAAAGTGAAGATTACCAGTGGTTTTCAAACTTGAATGTGCATTACCACCCCAGACATACCTATAATAGCACACCAGACCAATAAAAAGTTACAGAGGAACTTGTGCTCTCTTTGAAGTTCCCAGGCATTCACTCCTCTGTTCTACCAAAGCTTTCCAAATCTGACATTGGGCCCTAGGATGGCTTGGGGGATGGCTTAGTCCACAGTATAGTTCTGGGAATCTCAGCTCCCAGAAGGCTCCCTTAGGCAAAGGCATGGAGAGGAAATACTGCCATCAAAGATCATTGCACTGGCTGGACCCAAGCACCCAAGAGCCTCCTAGGAATTCAGAAATAATGGCCAAGGGCACTTTAACATCCAAGACTGCTAGAAGTGCCTAGAGTTAAGAGGCTGCTAAAAATCCATCTACTACGGAGTGCCAAGTTCAAATGATATGCTTTTTCTGTGGACCAAGAGCACATTTCGCATACTGAATCCTCACATGTTCTTTATAATAGGCAAAACTGTGAAAAGGGACTAATATTCAAAACATGTACTACCAGGCTTTTGCAAATACTAAAAATGACTCGTTTTTTTAATTCTGAAACTTTTATAAAAATGCTAACAATGTCTGAGAGTAACTCTGAGTCACAGTTCTCCAAAAGGATTCAAACTTTCTTTTTCATTTCATAGTTTTTCCCTCTGCAACAGAACAAGGTTAATGCAAAGTTAAAGTGTTTATTTTTATTGATTTTAGAGAGAGAGAAACATCAATTTGTTGTTCCACTTATTTATGCATTCATTGGTTGACTCTTATATGTGCCCTGACCAGGGATCGACCTGCAACTTTGGTGTATCAGGATGATACTCTAACCAACTGAGCTACCCTGCCAGGGCATATTAAAATTTCTTTTTAAAGGCTCAAGCTTCAAAATCATGAACCCTTATAAGCTGATGCCATATTTGGAGAAGAGAACAAGGTCAAGAAAAAGAATCAAAAGTAAATTCCTTACCAGTCATGTGATTTGACAGTATGTACTTAACATACACATATACACCAGCTAAGCCATAAGACACTAAAAAGGTGAGACCATTAATATTGTAGGAATTTTGCAAATAATACATTTGTTTACATTTTTCTTCACATTTCTACTTGGATTCCTACCTGAGGAAAATTATAAGTTGATATAGAACTTATAATCTTATACCAAATATCTGCAATTGCTAACATGTCAGGGAATCTTTACCTAGTGAAGGAAATGTAGGCACCATTAACCCCAGAGAGCTAGCCGAAGAGAAGAATGTGTGTTTTATTAAGCAGTGTGTACAAAGATGTTTGACTCCAAGTTAAAGGCCCCGCTCAACTGAGATTTTATTAAGGTGTTCTGATGGTTACAACACCTAAATAGAACAAAAGTTAAGGCAGCCTCTCTACCCCTCCAGACTTATTCATTTATTATTTTTATTTATCTTCCTATTTACGGCACACATCTTTTTTTAAATGTTTTTTTTTAACACACGCACCTTTTTTAAACATTAACTTCAGTTTTTCGTGCCAGAAGCAGAAGGTATCACAAACTCCAATTCTTATTTAAAATTATGTACCAAAATGTGAAGACCTTGTAGCTCCAGACTCAACTCTCTAAGAGGAAGAATATTCTCATGCACCACACTGGGCTAGCCACTCATAACTCTTGCCTGCTCTGAGAACTCGGCATCCATCATCCTCTATAAAGCACCAAAGTGGAGCATTTTACTGAACAAAGTGTAGCTTTTTAGCCTAGGCCTCATGTCAACTACCATCCCCCAGCTCCTATCTTAAACACTGTGTTACCTGTCACTAAAGGACTTTAGCTGATGGTTTCATAAAAGAAAGCAAAGCAGCATAGGGAAAAGAGCTCACAAATAGCCAAATTACAAATCTGGAGGCTTGGCTTTCTAGCTTGTGATTCTTAAGGTGCTAATATATTACTTAGAAGAGGACCCCACTGCTGGCTTCATGGAATTTATAAATTCCAGGTATTCAAGAGCTGATTCTGTTCAAAGAAACAAACACCTCTTTACATGTAGGGCTGCCTGTCTCAAACAAAGTATCAAAGAAAGCCACGGGTACACTGTGAATACCAGCTGAACACCAATGTACAAGGCTAGTAAGATATGAAATATATCAAATAATAATAAAGTGTTTTAAAGGAGCTGGAGAGAACTTAGCCATTATCATTTAATTCTACACTTCCATGTCCACTCTAAGAGTGTCACTGTGGTATAATACCAACAGGGACACGAACCTATTTCCCCTACTGCCTGTCTTATGCCAAATACAAATACCATCAAAGACTAAGACGCTTCTTCAGGAACATATTTTTTAGTAGAACTGTATATTTTGAGTAGCAAGTTGCCAGAATTTAAAAATAAACAGAGTGCAATACTTCGCTCACATGACCACCAATGTAAACAAATTCAGATGAACAGCAGGAAACATTTCAGCAAAGATAATTTTAGGAAAATGCAGACTGAATCAACTTTTTATTTTGTAAGGAATTTAGAAAACATGAGCAAATATTGATATTGCATTAAGAAACAAATTAGTCTATACATCATTCAAATTTTAAAAATCAAAGAGTCAACATGACATTAAAAAATAGAGTAACAGAAATGTGTTTCATTTTAAAACAAAATACTATCAGTGGTTTCTTACAACTAGATACACAAACGTAAAGGCAGTAATGCTAAAATGGTGTAAAATGCTGAATCTCAAAATGATCCAGCAAGTTGAAGGAGCACCAATTGTCACCAATGTGGGACTGCCACATATTCTATCAAAGAAAACAAACTATATAATAAAAATAAGCAAATACATAAACTGTTGGGGAAAAGGAGCCCACAATGCCTGGAGCTTTAGAGTAAATGGTTTATTTGGTTCTGTTTTTACATATGTTTTGTCTGTTTTCTTCCTCTAAGAAAGAGAGTGGATATGTGAGTCATCTAAGAATATTTCCCAGTTATATTGTAGTTATTCAGGAACGATAAGTATTGCAGAAACAATGATCAATACGCCTTGTCACCTTAACCACTTAATGTGCTATTTAAATTATTTGTTTGAACACCAATAGTATGCTTTCATTTTTTCTTTCCTAAAAACTCTGTCAAGAATATTCAAAGGAACTTTCTTAACTTAAGAAATATGTCTATTTAATTCCTGAAATTTTTCTTTTTTTAAGAAGTGACAATAATATGAAGTTCTAATATACCAGAATGGAAAAGAATATTATGCAATCTAATTATAACAATTTAAATTAGAATATTCAAGAAATATATCTGAGGGCTCAAAAATGTAATTTTGTGAACTAAGTTTCACTGAGAGATGCTTATGACTAAGTTTAAAACATGGTTATCATTATGTTTGAAAATTTTAAAGAAAAGTCACAACCTACACAATAATCCTGAAGAAAAGCAGATTAAAATTAGTAGGGTATTTATATGTACAGATGCATACACAAGTACTTTCAGGGGGGGAAAGGAATCATATTAATATTTACAGGTTACAAAAAACTTTTTTTTAATGAAGATTAGAAAAGAGTTAGTAACTAGGTGTAGAGCCAGAGGTTGTGAGGTGAACCTAAAAGTGGTAAATACTAAAATTCTTTGCAGTGTAAAGAAATGCAAAAGACTCGTACTACAAATCTTTAATTAAAAAAACAAAAAGCAATCCAACTATTGTCCATTTACAATGATAAAAACTGAAACAAAAACTGAACCCATTTTGTAAAAATTCTATTATAACATTCTTAAATCCAGTTCATATTGTTCCAGAGTCAAGGGAGACACAAAATTAGACAGAATTTTACCTTTTCTAAAGAGATTATCACAATTTCATTCCAAGAGGATAAGGTGAATAGCCCCTTCGCAACTTGTGTACTTTATTACTACCTTCAATAGAAAGTCCAAATATTTCCTTTTTTTTTTAAACTTCTGGAATTCTATCCAGATATTTAAAATGTTGATATTTAAGCTTAAAGGACATCATACTCTGAAAACAGGCACAGGCCTGCTTCAAATATAGTTTGATAATTCTAGGGGTACTTACTGCAAGAAGATTTCTTTACCAAATACGGGTTTCTTATATTTAAAAAATCAGCAAGGCAGAATTTAAAAAATCTTAATTTACAATACATTGTAAACTGCACACAACAATTGCCACATGTATCACGACCAGCACAGGTAAAAAGTTTTTTCCAGATGTCTTATAAGACTTTGTATCTTCCTTTATTTGTTGGTTGGTATGAATTTTGCTATAATAGAAAATAAGAGATATGTGTTAAGAAAAAGCAAGGACATTTCCTTTACAAACATATAAAACTATCATATTTAAAATAAAAAATGTTAATATTATATGGAGGAAGAAAGAACTGTTCAATAACTAATCATTCTCTGTTCTCTCGACTACGCCTTGACAGCTATTTCGAACCAACTTTAATGGTAGTGACCTCAAGGTCCTTTTTCTATCACCCCTTGGTGAAACAGTCTTAAGCACTAGATTTAAAGGCTGTCTTTTTCTTCCTTCTTGTTTTGTGTACCTTCTAGTCTTTACACTTTTTATCCTCCCCCAAAAGAATGTTCTGCAAGTAGAATTTTAGAAAAGCCCTCAAAAACACATTCTTAGAGAAAGGATAAAGTTTCCTATCAAAGGGCTCTTATCCCAACATACAAATTGTTAAGAAGAGTTTACAAGCTTCAACTGATACTAAAGACATAGGGACGTATCTGCCTCCTTTGGAAATGTGGTCTATAAAAGGCACATTTCCAAAGTCAAATTAAGTCTTTACCTAAGTTTAAAAACACTGACAACACTTGTACTGGCAGAAATGCAGAGAAACTAGAATTTTCATCCAGTGCTAGAAGGGATGTAAACTGGTATAACCACTTTAGAAAGTGATTCAGTAATACCAGCTTAAAGCTAAACTACACATTTACCTTATGATTAGCAATCCTAATTAACAATTTTAACTTCAAGGTTTATACCCAAGAGAAAAGCACACTAATTGTATCAAAGAGACATGGAATAAAATGTTTATAGAAGCATTATTCATAAACACCAAAAATTAAAATAACCCCAAAATTCAATATATAAATTAACTGTGGTATATTCACACAATTAAAAACTATATTGCCATTAAAAAGAATGGATTATTATTGCTTCATGCAACAAGGACTGATTTTCTCAAAGTAATGTGGAGGAGTGAAAGAAATTAGATACAAAAGTACAGAGCTTTTGATTCTACTTTACATAGAATTCAAAAATAGGCGAAACTAATCTATGATGTTAAAAGTCAGAATATTGTTACATTTGAGGGAAATGAATGGTGAAGAGGGGCATGGGAGGAATTCTGGGATGCTGATAAATGTTCTATATTTCTTGATCTGGATAGTGATCACATCAGTGTGCTTATTACTTTGTAAAAATTCATTGAGCTATAGGTTTGTGATTTGTGCACTTTTCTGTATTTATATTATAGTTTAACAAAACATTTATTAAAAAAGTAAATAAGTCCTTGAGGTTTTTTTAACTTACCAGCCGGATCAGTTCTTCTTTTATGAGCCTGGTAATTTCTGCCTTTGCTTTCTGCACGGCCAGTTCATTGGCACCTGGTGAGAAGTGGAAAACGATTATTAGAATTACACTGAAAATTTACCCATGTCGTGGAGAGCCACCAGGAATACTGTAGGTGACTTTTTTAAAAAAATATATTTTATTGATTTTTTACAGAGAGGAAGGGAGAAGAATAGAGAGTTAGAAACATCGCTGAGAGAGAAAGATTGATCAGCTGCCTCCTGCACACTCTCCCTACTGGGGATGTGCCCGCAACCAAGGTACATGCCCTTGACTGGAATCGTACCTGGGACCCTTCAGTCCGCAGGCTGACGCTCTATCCACTGAGCCAAACCGGTTAGGGCTGTAGGTGACTTTCAGAAACATTGTGCTACCTGCCAAGATAGCCTTTCAATACTGGTGAGACACCATCCACATTATATAATGGCTGCTGATTGTTCTCAATACTTTCAGAGTTTCAAATGTAAGCAATGAGGTTACAATGCGTGTAGTGTTAAGAACTCTTGGTATGTTGATTAAAGAATGAAGAAAAGATGATTTATCCAAAAGAGAATAAGAAAAAGTTAAAGGGAAATAGAACTTCCTTGGTTCATTGATTTAACAAATATTTATTGGATATTTATTATTTCTTTAAAGTCAACAAATGTTTCAGAAAGGTCAAAGATGAATGGAGGATTAAATAACTTAAAGTAGAAGAGATGACATGGAGAATATTTTGCAAAGGGAATCACATGTGCAATGGTATAGATTAAGAAAGGCATGCTGCCTGGCTGGTATGGCTCAGTTGGCTGAGGGTCGTCCAGTGCACAGAAAGGTCACTGGTTCAATTCCCGGTCAGAGCACATGCCCAGATTGCGGGTTTAGTCCCCAGTCAGGGTGCATATGGGAGACAACCAATCGATATTTCTTTTTCACATCAATGTTTCTCTCTCTTTCTTCCTCTCTCTCTAAAATCAATAAAAACATTTTTAAAGGAAGGAAGGAAGAAAGGATTACATACTGAAGAGTAAAAGAAGTATATCGTGGCTGGAAAAAAGAGTGGAAAGAACATAACAAGGTAGCCAAGGGGCTGAGGCAGGCTGGAGACATCCACTCAGTTATTAATTCAAGAAACATTATGTACCCATCATGTATATTGTGAGAGATTCATTATACGAAGAACTCCATGCTCTTTATAATCTTGTAGGCTACTAGAAAAACAAACTTGTAAAGATATTACAACAGGTTAAGTAGCTAGGAAGTAGTCTACCAGAATAACTTTTAAATATCACTTCTACGCCCTGGCCCATGTGGCTCAGTTGATTGGAGCATCGTCCCATATACAAAAAGGTGGTGGGTTAGATTCCTCGTCAGGACACATACCCATTGAGGTTTGTGCAGGAGGCAACCAATCGATGTTTCTCTCTCACATCAATGTCTCTGTCTCTCTAAAAATTAAATAAATGCCCTGGCCGGTTTGGCTCAGTGGATGGAGCGTCAGCCTTTGGACTGAAGGGTTCCGGGTTCGATTCCAGTCAAGGGCATGTGCCTTGGTTTCGGCATGTCCCCAAGTAGGGGGTGTGCAGGAGGCAGCTGATCGATGTTTCTCTCTCATCGATGTTTCTGGCTCTCTGTCCCTCTCCCTTCCTCTCTGTGAAAAATCAATAAAATATATATTAAAAAAATAAAAAATTAAAATTAAATAAATACATAAATGAATTAATTAAATAAAATATATCTCCAAGCAGCTTTCCCAACTTCCAGGCAGTTGTTTTTTCCCTCAGTATTCTCAACAGGATTGTGTTCACACCACCATGAAAGCACATTTTTAGGTAGACTGGACAAAATGTGTTTTTTCTGACCAGAAGTAAAGTAAAAAAGAGGTACAAAGTAAGATGCTAAAAACAGTTGAGCAGCAAGTAAAATAAGAATAAAGAAGATGCTGAATCCAAGAAGAAAAACAGGTGTTATCAGCAGTGATGATGGGTGAAATTCAATTGAGATCACTGTAATTAAGGTGCTCATGGGACATCAGCTGGAAATGTCAGCAATGCCAATGGAAATATGAACCAGTGGTTCAGGAGAGACAGAGATTAGAGAGCCATCAGGGGACATGTGGAGAGATCTGAAGTCAGGCAACAAGAACAGGGAGTAAGTATGTCTAGATAGATAGCACAGTATACACTAAGAGGAAAAGAGCTGGACCAAAGAAGTAAACTAGAGATTAAGGACTAGGAGTGACATGTCAAGGAATAAAAGGAAAACTTAGGTTGCAATGTAGAGAACTACATTTTAATCACTGTATACAAGAAAACCAAATGAAGAAAATAATTCACAAGATATGGGAAAAATCCCCCTCCGCCACTTATTACATGTGAATAACCTTTTTGACACCAGAGAGAAGAAAGGAAGAGTGGAGGGAAGAATGGAGAGGAAAAGAAGGAGGAGACAGAGGGAGAAGAAACAGTTTAACAACAGGAAGGAAAGGGCCATGAGTAGGGCTATGAAGTCACAGAAATATATCTAAATCTTATAGCTCCACCAGCTACCAACCACAAGATTTTAAAGCTGTGGGTGCTCGAAGGGAAGAGAGATAGAGGAGAATGAACAAGGGCAGAATCAAGAGCCAAGGTAGACTGAAAATTACAACCAAACTGAAATTCAGGAGCAAAATATGGTACTTGGCATGAGATGGTGTGAAGCTTGTTGACATTCTGTGCTATTTTAAAAAGGAAAATGACTCTCACTTAGACTCAAATGGAAGAGTAACTTTTCTACTTTAGTAAAAGTCTGACCATTTGAACCATTTAAATTTGTGACTTACATAGCTTCTTTAGGTAATTGGTTACATATGTTTATAAGCTGCCATGAAAAAGAGGCATTTCCTTTCATTGGTCCTAAAACAACTCTGGCTGCTTTTAAGGGATTCTCCACCAGTAAAAAGAGGGTCACAAAACAGGCTATAAATTATACAGGGTGGCTAGGCATGTAAGTCCTTCCTGTTCTCCTTCCCGCTGCCTGGTGGGAGGCCTGGAGCTGCTGAGCCCAAGAGCCTCCAAGGAGCCAAGCAGTGGGGTCCCTCCAATTACAGAACTAGAAACAGATGACACTAGGCTCCTTCCAACACCTGTTTTCACCCTATTAGTGTTCAGTTGATTTGGTTTGAAAGACCCTTTCAAATCGAATCGTCTATGAAAAATTTCAAAGATTTCTATCATTTTAATTACCAATTTCCAGCTTTTATTCAGCATCTTATGTCTCTAGATTTTCAAGCTTCATTTTTGGCAAGGTTATCTTTTTACTGGGGGGGAAAGGGGTTCTTCAATTATAAACATTACACATTATTTCCTGAGCACAAGTTGACAGTGAAGAAGTGACCAGAACCAATCTAGGTGGATGGAAAAGTCAGCAGAAGCTATGGGTTTTTCTTCACTTCACTTGGTAGTATAGGAGGTGTGTTCTGATAAAGTTATACGTAAATTGAAATGTGAAACAATTATCCTATTAATAAAAGCCTATGTGGTTGTGACGCCCTCACGCCATGATGAGCGATCACCAAGAGGCTGTGTGCACAGCGGGTGCGCACCGGTGGACGGGGGCTTGACCTCTTTGGGGCGATCGATCACGGGGCTCCCGCACTGTGAGAGGGCACAGGCCAGACTGGGGGACCCCCCCCCCCAGTGTATAAATTTTGTGCACCAGGCCTCTAGTACTATAATAAACAAGCATAATTACCTTTAAATTAATAAATTACATAGAAGATCCTTTTTCAGAGCAGTCATGTCTCTGATTTGCCTCTTAAGAAGGCAAGCATTTACATACTGGTTTTGCTTAAATACTACCCATGATATTCAAGCTGAGGCTAAAGGCTGACTCCATGTACACAAAGGTTTTATCATCAGATTCCACTGGATGACACTGTGTCTCCATCCTGCATGGTGGCCTAATGAACAGAGCAATTAAGGGCGACCCGTCCAGTCCCAAATGCAGAAAAACATCAGTGTAATTTTCTCTCCTTGCAGATCTGGGTGCCAGCACTCCCATATTACTACACAATAAAAAAGTTTCACATGATTTAGAAACACACTGAGTCACTGGCAGACCAAAAGTCTTTCAGGATACATAAAAGGGTGCCATTTAAAAACCTGACTTGAAATAGATGAGAGTCAGTTTATCAAAGTCACAATAACAAACAAATAAAGAAATAAAATTTAACTAGTTCTCAATCCACTTCCTTTGTACACCATTTAGAAATATGTATGAATCTTATTATACAGTAATGGTAGAATGGCAATAACAGGAAAATATAAAGGCTGCATTTGATTTTACCTTTGAGTTTTACCTAATTCATCAATAATTTTAAAAAGTCGAATAGTAAGAGTAACACTGGTGAAAATGGCAGAGCAGGGAACTCCAAAAGCCTGTTCCTCCACAAAAGCAGCAAATAAACTTGCAAAAACTATTAAAATAAACTTTATCAGAACTCTGGAAACTAATCAAAAGTTTACAGCAACCAGGCAAGGACTTATTAAAAAACAACAACAGCTGAATTTTGGTAACAGAACTTTCCAGCATGCCTTTCTTAATCTACCTTCTTACTCTGACACCATCAGGCATTTCGGTCAGGAAACAGTTTCTATTTAGAAGTAAATGGGATGCACAATGCCCATGTATTTCTCTTGGTGAAGTCTTTATAGTAAGAAGCCACATAAAAACAATTGGAGGTCACCAATGAAAAGCAAAGGGACGAGGCAAAGTACTAATCTACTTTCTGTGAAATTCTCTTTGTTTTGGCCAGGAAAGAAATAAACCCTAAAAATAATTCCTAACATATAATTAAGTCATTTTAGTTCATGTTTATTTCACTAAACCTTTTTAACAATATACTTTCAAGAGATCTAAATAACCTTCCATTGATCTTCCTAACAGCAAACTTTAGAGCTGAGCTATCCAGTACAGTAGCCATCAGCCATGTGGCTACTTAAACTTAATTTAATAAAAATTAAGTAACATTTATGCCCTGGCCAGTGTGGCTCAGTTGGTTAACCGTTGCCCCACGTACCAAAAGGTCTCCGGTTTGATTCCCCCTCAGGGCACATGCCCAGGTTTCGGATTCAATCCCCAGATGGGGTGCAGGCGGGAGGCAGCAGATCAATGTTTCTCTCTCAAATCAACATTTCTCTCTCTCTCTTTTCCTCCCTCTCAAAAAAATCAATACATTTAAAAAAAATCAAATAACATTTAAAATTTCTCAGTCACAATGGCCATATTTCAAGCACTCCATAGCCATCACAGTGAATTCTATTGTGCTGCTTTAGAGAGATTAAATGGATATATGCCTGTCAAATATTCTGTGTCCTGAAGACAAGTGACTATAGGGGTTAATCAGATGCATGATTCAAAAAACTTATCAAGTGTCACCATGTGCCAGGCACTAGAAATACAGAAGATAAGAGTCATTACATTCAAAGTCACTGCATTCTAAGAAAAGAGACACAAGGAAAAATATACTCTAATTTCCATGTGATGAGTACTGTGAGGAAAAACAAAGCAGGTTAAGAGCTATAGTTATACACACAGTGTGAAGTGGGATCAGGCAAGGCCTCCTTGTTAGAACTGATGTGTATAACAAAACAGTAGACTGGAGTCTGAGATTATACAAGGTGTGGGAGCAGCTCCTTTGCAGCCATTTAAGCACTAGGTATGCAGACTCTGGGCTTACACAACACATGGAGTCAACTTCCCCACAGCTCCAACAACAGTTTTCAACAATTATTTCGTTCATTAAAGAGATGAAATGGACCTGGCTGCTCCAACTTAAAAGTCTAGACAAAAATGTTTAAATTAAATAAGAATAAAGGGAGGCAGAGTCCTACCACACACTCAGCAGAATAGCGTGTTAGGAAAACAAATAAAAATGAAAAGTACCTTCTGAATTCACACATGAATGTATGACAACAGGTTAAAAAGCAAACCAGCTCTAGCCGGTTTTGCTCAGTGATTTGAACGTCAGCTCTTGGACTGGAGAGTCCCAAGTTCAATTCTGGTCAGTAGCACATGCCTTAGTTGCAGGCTCAAACCCCACCCCAATGGGGATGTGTGCGGGAGTCAACCAATCGGTGTGTCTCTCTCTGTCTCTCCCTCTCCCTTCCATTCTCTCTAAAAATCAATGGACAAAATATCCTAGGGTGAGGAGTAATAACAACAACCAAAAAATGCAAACCAGATCACTCTTAGTTAATGCATTACTTATACTCTTCAAGTTATGGTATTAGTTGTCCTTTCGTTATTTTTTAAAGGTCTGCATGAACTTTTATGGACATAATTTCTGAGGCAATATTTGCTTAAAAATTCATTAAGTAGATTATTAATATAGTTGACTTACTTTCTAAACTAAACTTTGGCCAGAATGTTCTACTTAATAGAAGTATAAACAGATTAATCCTTAAAAGAAAAGTCCTTTTCTTTCAGAGTGATTTTCAGATTTGAATGAATTGTCCAAACATGGATCATTTCAACTTTCTATGTGTACTAACCTTCTAAATAAAGAACTCAAATAACATATAAAATTAATTTTTATAGGTATTCGTTATTTTCTAGAACTGAATTCACATTCTCTCTATTACATTTACATCAACCTTGAAACAGAACCAACAGTACATACTTTCAATTGCCAAGTAAATTTTCCGCTCTCCTTCCTTGGGTTCCTTGCCAGGTGGGAAGTATGTTCCTCTGATTGTAATTGCAGCTTCAGAATATTCACTGATTCTCTGCAGAGCTTCCTTAGAGGTAACTTTCCACCTAGCAGTCTATAAAAGAAAGGGTGGGGGGGAAATCACTTCATAACAGGATTTAAAAGCTGAGTGCACTGACAAAGAATAGGTTGTCTAAATCATATTATGGTCAATATTAAGACTGTAATTAACATCATCATTAATTCATTTAAGTCCTAACATGCCTAGAACATATTCATAAAAATGGAATTTCTATTGTTGTCTCCCCTATCTAGATAAAAAGTAGCTATTAAAATGTTCACGGCACTTTGTAAAGTATATGATTTTCTAACAACTATGCTGTACACCTGAAACTAATACAAAATAATATTTAATGAAAACTGTAATTTTAAAAACATTTTTAAAGTAAAGATAAACAAAATTAAATGTTCATGGGTTTTCAAGAAGAGGGTTTCAATCCTAAGAAGCAAAAGTTCCTACTCCACGTCCAGTTGGCGTGGCTCAGTTGAGTGTTGACCTATGAACCAGGAGGTCACAGTTCAATTCCTGGTGAAGGCACATGCCCAGGTTGCAAGCTCAATCCCCCGTGTGGGGCGTGCAGGAGGCAGCTGATCAATAATTCTCTCTCATCACTGATGTTTCTATCTCTCTCTTCCTCTCCCTTCCTCTCTGAAGTCAATGAAAAAATATATTTTTTAGAAAAGCTCCTACTCCACAATAAAATGTTTAAATCTGTTACTTGCCTGTGGGAAGTCATTGATCTCTAATTCTTCCTCATATCTCTTAAAAGATTCATTCTGTCCACCATCCTGTCTCTCTTCTTCTTGTTTCTCCAAAGGCACATAATTGAGCTTGGCATTGATCTTTTCAGCAAGTTGCTCTGCAATGGTTTTTGCAGACACAGTGGGAGCCAGGATGGTACCACCTCTGAGAATTGCATTGGTGGCCTGCTGCATCACATCCTGCAGTTAAAGGAGAACTACAGTCAAATCTCAATTGAGGGCAGAGACAAGATCAGGGACCCCACCAATTATTCTCTGTAAAGTCACTAATTAAAAGCATCTTTCTAATGTAGATTCCTACCATATGTGCAATTTAGCAGTATATATTTTTAACTGGTAGTTTGATATATAGCCTTTACTTTGATGAGAAAATTAAAGAACATTCAACTCTATATTAAAAGTTCTACTGGCTCATAGCCCCGGCCAGTGTGGCTCAGTTGGGTGGAGAGTCATTCCATATACCAAAAAGGTGGCGGGTTCGATTCCCAGTCAGGACATATACCCAGGTTACAGTTCAATCCCCAGCTGGGGTGCATGTAGGAGGCAAACGATTGGTATTTCTCTCTCTTCTCTCTCTCTCTCTCTTCCTCTAAAAATCAATAAAAAATAATTTTAAAGGTACAAAAAATTGCATTAATAAAAATAATAAAAAATAAAAAAGTTCTACTGGATTATAGATAATTAGGTAACTCTTGATATTAAACATAGTATATTCCTAAAATAATTTACATGCTTTGGGACTCCCAGGAATTTCCTCTGAATTAGAATCTTTGTGCCCTATCACCACTGAGTTCTTCTTCTCCCATGGTCCAACCCAATATTCAATAAATGATAGTAAATTACTCAACACCTTTTAGCTTTTTTGATTTGAACTTAATTTTACTATATGCTTAATCTGAACAGAACCCTTCCATGGGTAATACCTGACTCATACCTCAAGATTTTCGAACAGTGAAAAGTTACAGCTATTTGATTTCTCTAATAAAGAGTTATTAGCAGTAATAATCCCAGAAAACTTAGGTACTGCCATCCCAGCTCTGAGGTGGCACAGGCTTGGGGGCAGTAAATACTTCATGATACCTCACTGGCTAAACAAAGACTCAGAGACCAGAGGTTCCGAGCCTGGTTCCATCACTAACCTATGGCTTGGTCATCCCAGCTTAAGTGCTATAAACCTGAAACTATATAGCCTACTGGACAGAGGGCCTGCCCTGCAGATCCCCAAACTCTAAAAATCTTTAAAACACACCCAGTAAAAGCAAATCAGTAGAGAAAACGAGAGTTATTTCTTTAATATTCTGGTAAGAGCAATTAGTAAAGTACTTTATAACATGTTCCATGGCTAACATGCTTAACAGTTCAGCCTTCCAAAATAGGCATTAAAACCTCAGTTAGCCCAGCCAGCATAGCTCAGTTGTTGAGCACTGTCAGTTCAATTCCCCATCAGGGCACATGCCTGGGTTGCAGGCTCAGTCTCCAGTGTGGGGTGTGCAAAAGGCAGCCAATCAATGATTCTCTCTCATCATAATTCCTAAAAAGCATTTAAATCAAAGAACTTATAGAAAGTTTTGACTAAAACTTGGAACAAATTACTTAATACCTGAGACTCAATGCCCAAATTCTTCTGAGCATTGATTCTAAGAGCCAATCTTTTAGCAATTTCTAATTTCTCAGCATTTCCAGCAGTTGGAACAGGAACACTAGATGTTCCAGGAGCAGCCATATCCTTCACTCTCTTCTTTGAATTAAACATGCTTTCAATTTGCTCATCAATCTAAACAAAATGAAAAAAAGGTCAGCAAAAGTTGAATTAAAAATACCAATTCAGGTGTATCTATAGAAACTAATAAAAAATATTTCTACCAGAAGTCTAGAATCAATTACATTTATGTTAATTCAACCACACATATGAACAGGAAAATATACCAGCTATTGGTTAAGAGCGACACATTTCATTTTAAAAAATCAGTTTGGTGAAAAAAATAGAAAACAGATACAATGCTACACGAACCATTATGCAGACTCTTGAGTGATCCAGAAAATACTTCACAGTTCAGCAAATAAGGAATGTGTGTTGTCAAGACAGAGCAGCCAACATGATGCACCTAAAATGCCCCAGCACTCAGGCCTAGAGGCCAAATATACTGTATTGAAAGAGGCTGGAAGAAGGGCAATAACTTAGGGCCAACGGCCAATTTAAAAAAGAGATAATGAGCCCTAGCCGGTTTGGCTCAGTGGATAAAGCGTCGGCCTGCGGACTGAAGGGTCCCAGGTTCGATTCCAGTCAAAGGCACATGCCCGGGTTGTGGGCTCGATCCCCAGTAAGGGACGTGTAGGAGGCAGCCGGTCAATGACTCTCTCATCATTGATGTTTCTATCTCTCTCTCCTTCTCCCTTCCTCTCTGAAATCAATAAAAATATATTAAAAAATAAAATAAAATACTGGGGGACGGGGGGAGAGTCAGTGATTCTCAGGGAGAATGATACAACCATGTTCCTAAGATAAAGCTCCCAAAATTCTTCCAGACTCTTAAAATTCAACTGGATTTGCTTTAAAAACCAGGTAACAGAATCAGAAAAGAACAATGTACTACTATATTCCTTTGAGCTAAGAAAGAAAAGAAATGAAGGTAGGTTTCCCCATCAAAGCAAAAGCAATGCCGAAAGCCCTTGCTCTCCAGGAATCACACAATTCCTACGATGACTGTGCAATTCTCAGATTTGTCTCATCTACCTTATAAACTATTTGCAGTTCCTTTTAAAGATGCTTTTTGCCCCAAAATTATGATTAACACTGCCAACTAAAGAGATATAAACCTCTTCATATATTCAGATTAGGCTAACAGGGTCTTATCTTTTAAATATTAAATGAAGAGGAAATTTTGTTGAGGGTTTAAGTTTAATTAGGTTAATTTAGAAAAACCTTCATTTAACAGTTTTATATTAAACAGCACATATAGCATTAAAATCCAAAACAAATGCATAAAATCAGAAATGGAGAATGTGTATGGTGATAGCTGGTAGGGGTAACTTTACTTTTGACTTTATTCACTTCAGTATTGTTCCCATTTTTTACCAAAAGTATATTTTATTTCAACAATTAGAGAAACAATAAGAAATTTTTTTAAATGTTCAAAGTGACAATAAAAACAACACTGAGGTGTAAAAACAAGGCCACAAATTCTTTAATACTCATCCCTTCAAGAGGTAGAACCTGTCCATGAGTATGGGCTGGACTGTGACTTGCTTCGTAGAAGTGCTAGTGTGTGACTTCAGAGACTAGTCATAAAAGGCACTAAGTCTTCCTCTTTGCTCTCTCTAGGATCACTTGCTCTGGGAAAAGGCCCTGCCATGCTGTGAGGGCATGCAGGCAGAGCAGTAAAGAACGGAAGCATTCTGCCAACAGCAAAGTAAGTGAGCCATCTTGGAAGAAGATGGCCCTGCGTCACTGCAACTGGGGACAACAACTTGACTGCAGTGGCGTATGATCCCTAGCCACAACTACCTGGCTAAATGCTCCTGATTTCCTGACCCTCGGGAACTATGAGATAATAAATGTTTATTCTTTTACCCTACTAAGTCTTGGATTGATTTGTTACAGCATTACGGATAACTAAACACTGACTTAATTGCCTTGTAAGCCAATCTGGTATACTAGAAAAAATGGCCTGGGGTTAATAGGAAACCTGGGTTCTGGTCCTGGCTGCGGTTAACAGCCACTGTGGTCATGGACTAAATACTTTTCTGGGACACAATTCCTCAAATGACAGTAACAGATTGAATTCCTCATTTCCAAAATTGTGTTCTAAGCTAAGGTTTAATAGGGTGTGTGAAAAAATGTTATATGATCAGAGATTGGAAATGTTGGAGAATTTCTGGGTTAAGCAAAGTTAAACAAGGCTTCTTTAATTAAGGACTTATCACATCCTTTGATATATTAATGCCACTACTAGTGGCATATACTAGGCAGATATCCCAAAATTCTTTTATAATGAAAACATCTTCTCAGATACCCCTTCATTACTTTTATGAGTGAAACATAACAGTTTGAAAAACCAGTTTTTTAAAAAAAATACTGTTCTAAAGCTCAAGCTCCTGAGGGGTTAGGGTTCCAAGAAATACTCCGTGAAACCTGCATCTTGTTAAGTCCTCAGGATCCCCCTTCACTGGATCACAAATAATTCCATACATTAAGGACATGGACTTTAAAGTAGAATGAAATAGATACAGGTCCCAACTCATTTATTCCCATAATAGCAATATAAATCTGAAAAGATTATTTGTTTAAGCCTGTCTCCTCAATTATAAAATGAGAACACTTTTGAGTACTACTTCATGTGATTACTATAAAGAAGTAAACAAAATAATCCCTGTAAAGCACTTGGCACAGTGCATGGCACTTAGTAGCACTCAATAAATGTTGACTGTTATTATTAACTAGAGGCCTAGAACACGAAATTCGTGTACTGGAGGGGGCGGGTCCCTCAGCCCAGCCTGCACCCTCTCATAGTCCAGGAGCCCTCGGGGGATGTCCGAATGATGGATATCCTTAGGGCTGCCGCAGAGGCGGGAGAGGCTCCTGCCACCACCACTGTGCTCGCCAGCCGGGAGCCCGGCTTCTGGCTGAGCAGCTCTCCCCTGTGGGAGCACACTGACCACCAGGGGGCAGCTTCTGCATTGAGCAGGATCGGGCCGAAACCGGCTCTCTAACATCCCCTGAGGGGTCCTGGGTTGCGAGAGGGCGTAGGCCAGGCAAAGGGACCCCACCAGTGCACGATCAGGGCCAGGGAGGGATGCGAGAGGTTGGCCAGCAGGGGAGGGACCACAGGAGGGCTCCAGGGTGTGTCTGGCCCGTCTCACTCAGTCCCGATTGGCCAGACCCCAGCAGCAAGCTAACCTACCAGTCAGAGCATCTTCCCCCTGGTGCTCAGTGCACATCATACCGAGTGGTTGAGCGGCCTTAGCATATCATTAGCATATTACACTTTGGTTGAACGGACGACCAGACAACTGGGCACTTAGCATATTAGGCTTTTATTATATAGGATAAGGATGTTCTATAACAAATTTTAAAAGATCAACATTAATACCAATATTGCTAAAGATATGGGGAGCTAGGAACTCTGATAAACCACTACAGTGAGTGAAAACTATACATTTACTTAGCTGTAATAACAATCTGACATTAGTTTAAGACTAGCAATTCCTTTTATACACTCATCCTCCAGACCGAATCTCATGAATGTGCAAGTTAAATGTGCAAGGATAAGCACTGAAGTATCCTATATAATAAAAGCCTAATGTGCAAATTGTCCCCTTGGATAGCCGTTAGCCCGGGAGTTCAACCGCTTGCTATGATGTGCGCTGACCACCAGGGGCAGCGCGGAACATGGCAGACGGCGACCAGCAGCTGCTGGCGGCAGGGGGCAGGGCCACCGCCTGGCTCCCAGGTGCTGAGGGAGCTGGGGGGGAGAGGGAGGCGGGGCCCTGGCCCCAAATGATTGCCCACAGGCAGGATGGTGGAGGAGGTGAGGGGGCAGCACCAGGCCAAGGCAGGGTGCCAGGCGAGGCTACGAGGCTGGGGGAGCAAGCTGGGGCTGTGAGCCTAGGGGTGTGAGCTGGGGCCCAATCTCTGCAGGCCACCCTGAGGGATCCCACCCGTACACGAATTCGTGCACCAGGCCTCTAGTAGTATATAATAGTAAAGTATAGTATATTCCAAATAATAAATATATAGAAACAACCCATATATTTAAAATAAATGTTTGATTCATTGAACGGTAGAACATCCATACAATAGAGTATGATGTAGCCATCAAGAATAATGTAAAAGAGGTGGCTCAGTTGGTTGGAGCATCAACCCGTACACCAAAAAGGTTGTGGATTTGATTCCCAGTCAGGGAACATGCCTGGGTTGTGAGTTCGATCCCCAATACAGGGTGTGCAGGAGGTGGCCGATCGATAGTTCTCTCTCATCATCGATGTTTATCTCTCTCTCTCCCTTCCTCTCTCTGAAATCAATAAAAATATATTTTAAAAAATCAATAAAAATATATCCTCGGGTGAGGATTTAAAAAAAAATAATGATGTAACTACTAAAATGGGAAGATTTCGATTAAGACTGTTACTGCAACAAAAGGTCTTAAAGCAGTATGATCTCATTTTTATGAAAATACATAAATACGAGCACATGTGAATATATGTACATACATAAGATAAGATTGGGAAGGATACAAACCAAGGTTTCCAGTAATTAGCTATCTCAACAAGTATGAAAAGAAAAACTGTTTCAATGGGCAAGAAAGAGACTTAGAACAACACTTACATCGACTGCAGCATCCTCATCATCTGAATCTTGGAGACCAAGAGCTGCTTTTTGTAACTTCTTTCTCTCATTAGCCAAAGCTTGTTCTGTTTCATCAAACTTGAATCCCTTACCAGAGAACCCACTACTCTTTTTAATTATTTTCCCTTCCTTTCAAGGAAAAAAAAAAAAAGTTAATTTCATAGTTAAAAATTTTAATGTTAAGAAATTTACAGCAATTTAATATCGTTTAAGGTGTAGTATGACAATTTAACAAAAACACTTCATCTAGCATGTGAGAAAAAAATTAGATCTGTAGGTAAATGACTGAAAATACTAAATTTAATCAAAAGGATTTTACTTTCACTCTTTTTCCACCCTCCCTAGAGATAAATAAAAGTAATCCTGGGGGTTAACCAAAGAATTTATATGCATATATGCATAACCCATGGACATAGACAATAGTGTGGTGAAGGCCTAGAGTGGGGGGAGGGACAGTTCAGAAAGGGTGGGTCAATGGGAGGAAAAAGGGTATATCTGTCTTACTTTCAACAATGAAGACCAAAGAAAATAATCCTTTCAAGATTTAAAAGTCCTATATTAAATATTCAAAGTTTAGAACACAATAATGATTTACATTAAAATGGGAGTTAAAAAAACTCACAGCTTTCTGTTGATCTTTGAAATCACTCCACAGTTTCTCTAGATCAGGAGGTACTGCAGTCCCAGATAATTCAAGAGCTTTAATGATGTCACCAGCATAGCGAGCTTGATCTTCTGTGATAAAAGTATATGCGTAACCCTAATGCATAGTGAAAAGTAAAACTATTAGATACTAACAAGACGAATCCTATTTAGATCACAAGATAAAATCTAAACCACCCAATAAATCCACTTAAGACTCCATCACTAAAGTTTTAAGACCATTAAAAAAGTACTACTAAATTATCTAATGGTTGAAAGTGAAATATCTAAGTTTAATATTCAAAAATGAAGAGCAAAACCAGAAAATTTCTAATTTCTTATGCATAAGTAGTAATACATGTGAATTTATTTTATTTTTTTAGAAATATTTTTAAAATATATTTTATTGATTTTAGAGAGGAAGGAAGAGGGAGAGCTATAGAAACATCAATGATGAGAGAGAATCATTGATTGGCTGCCTCCTGCACGCCCCACACTGGGGATCTAGTCTGCAACCCAGGGATGTGCCCTGACCAGGAATGGAACCTCGACCTCCTGGTTCATACGTCCACACTCAACCACTGAGCCATGAAGTCCAAGCACATGTGATTTTACATAAATGCACAAATGCATTGTTGTACACACTTAATATAGTATTTTCCTTCCCTTTTGGGCTTACGTTCCCTTTCTCTACTAGTGTACCACTCTATATCAACTTCCTAGAATGTAGCTTCCCATATATTTAAGAATAATAAAAGATATAAAACCATATGTGTGTATAATCATGGTATGGTTTTATATACAAAAGCAACTTGTTTTTTAAATTTATTTTTGTAACCATCTTGCAAAAATAAAGTCAACTACATTACCTCCCTGGGATACCCTAAAGCAGCAGTTCTCAACCTGTGGGTCGCAACCCTTTGGCGGTCAAACGACCCTTTCACAGGGGTGGCCTAAGACCATCCTGCATATCAGATATTTACATTACGATTCATAACAGTAGCAACATTACAGTTATGAAGTAGCAACGAAAATAATTTTATGGTTGGGTCACAACATGAGGAACTGTATTTAAAGGGCCAGAATGTTGAGAACCACTGCTCTAAAGGCTAAGGCACCATATGTCCCAGCAGCTTTTTGGTTCAGGCAAGAGAAAGACTGGAGTTAAATAGCAAACCCAGGTTGCCATCTTCACAAAATACTTTGCCCCTCCCATTGAAACGTTATAAAATTTAAAACATGGTTTAATATTTTATTTCAGGAACATCTAATCACCAGATTTGACCCATGGTCTGTTTCTATACTGCCTAGGAGCTAAAAATGGTATTACATGTTTTTAAGATTGTGTACAAATGTATACACACACATACGTGACAGAGACCACACGTGGCCCCAAAGGTTACAATTTTATTTTATTTTTTAAAATATATTTTTAGATTTCAGAGAGGGAGATAGAAACATCAATGATGAGCCCTAGGCAGTTTTGCTCAATGGTTAGAGTGTCGGCCTGCAGACTGAAGGGTCCCAGGTTTGATTCCAATGAAGGGCACAGGGCATGTACCCCCTTCCTCAGCTGCAGGCTCAATCCCTGGCCCGGCTGCAGTCACAGGAGGCAACCAATCAATGTATCTCTTACATGGATTTTTCACTGTTTTTCCCCTGCCCTTCCACTCTCTAAAAATCAATGGAAAAATATTCTTGGGTGAGGACAAAATAAATAAAATAATAAACATCAATGATGAGAGATAATCACTGATCAGCTGCTTCCTACATGTACCCTACTGGGTATCAAGCCTGCAACCCGGGCATGTGTCCTGACCAAGAATCAAACCATGAACTCCTAGTTCACAGGTCGGCGCTCAACCACTGAGCCACACCAGCTAGGCTACAATTTTATTTTTTTAAGTTTTAAACATTTTAATACAATTCAAATAAGTATGTCTGGTTCATTTCAGTTCCTTCACTGCCAAACTAGGGTACAGGGACTGCATCAATTTCTCTGACTTCTCTTTATCTGTGATGACCAAGGTATAAAGATATCTGCTGCATCAAACTTTAAACTTCACATTATCCTCATTTTTCTTGATCTTGACAGACTCGGCATCCTTTTGCCTGGCTGTAAGCACAAAGTCCTTCTTTAATTTTATAGGGCATGACTACAAAGCATGGGAGAGCGCATGGCCAGCACCTTGAATTACCCCATCCCCCACATACTGCCCTCAAGAATGTCAAAAGAGCCCTAACCAGTTTCGCTCAGTGGATAGAGCGTTGGCCTGTGGACTCAAGGGTCCCAGGTTCAATTCCAGTCAAGGGCATGTACCTTGGTTGAGGGCACATCCCTGGTAGGAGGTGTGCAGGAGGCAGCTGATCGATGTTTCTCTCTCATCAATGTTTCTAACTCTCTATCCCTCTCCCTTCCTCTCTGTAAAAAAAAAAATCAATAAAATATATTTTTAAAAAAAGAAAACAAAAAGAATGTCAACAGACACAAAAGGCTACAATATTTACTACCTGGCCCTTTATATAAATGGTTTCCCAAATCCACAGAATAACTCAGGTTCAAAGAATAAATGCCATCAATTAGCTGTGTAACCTTGGACAAGTAACTTAATTTCTATGTGCCTCAACTTTTCTCATCTATTAAATAGGATAGTATTATCCACCTCAAAGGCAAGTTGTGATGACAAAATGACAAATGTAAAGCACTTCTGTGCCTGGTACTTAATCAGTACTCCATATATAAAACCTATTACTATTAACGTCATTATTGCTTCAGTATGCAGAAATGACTAGGGTTGGAATATCAACCATATCATCATCAATGTTTCCAACAGCAAAATATTCTGCTTCTTCAAAAAGAATGAATTAAACAACAAACAAGCAAACAAAAAAGAAAGAAAAACTAACAAGCAAAAAGAATGAAGTAGACCTATATACTTACTGGAATACCTGAGTCAAAAAAGCAAGTGATATGTATGTGCATTGGTGGAGGGGACGACAGGGGTGATAGGTATGGGTTTGAGTATATTTTATGATCCCATATATTTTTTAAAAACCAATGAAAGATTCTAAACTATATACATGGATGTACATAGAAACTTTAGGCAGGTAAAAAATCCTAAAAGGGGACACAAATGGTTATAACTAGAGAATAGCTTGGTATCTGGTAATTTTCCAAATATGTAGACATGTGTAATTTTAACAATACTTAGACATACATATGCATATGTGATGAACACCTCAACTATTCCTCACACTTTGATGATTAAGGATTTTTTCCCCCTTTTTTTAATTAAAAAAAAGTTTCAGCTGATTTTTAGACAGAGAGGAAGGGAGAGGGAGAGAGAGGGAGAAACATCAATGTTAGAGTGGAATATCGACCACCAGGGATCAAGCCCGAAACCCAGGCATGTGCCCTGACGGAACTGAACCGGAAACAGACATGCCCAACCCAGCCACACTGGCCAGGCTGATTGAGGATTTTTAAATGTTCCCATAACTCCGATTACTTACTCCTTAAAACAGTAAAGAAACACTTAGATTTTAATATAACAAAAACCAACTTAAAATTTTTTTTTACTTTGTTGCCTGCTCTTCCAGTTCGTCCTGCTCTGTGTACATAATCTTCATAATGGTTGGGGCAGCTGTAATTTACTACAAGAATCAGATGTTTCACATCTAAACCTCGGGCAGCAACAGAAGTGGCCACAAGAAGTTTGCAGGTCCCATTCTTAAAGTCATTTATGATGCTATCTCTGTCATATTGATCAATACCTGCAAGTAAATGACACATAAGAATTGTAAAATCTCATGTTCAAATTAAACTTTCCACTTCCTCTGACACTCAGAGAAAGAAGTTAAACACAGAATAAAGAACAAATCCAACTTATATTGACCACACTTCCAACAACTACAATATAGAAAATAAAACACTAAGAAAATTTCATTGCAAGATCAAAGGCTACTGCTATTAACTCATTTATGAATCCTCCAAATCTACCCTTGCCTGCCCCCTTTCTTATCTAGAAGGCTTATAACTGCAGCAGCCTAATCTCAGAATCACTAGCCTAAACTTTATTAGGGAGCAACAGAAGGCATGCACATTCAGCCTAGATTGACAGGATTCAGATCTTTCTCGTGTTGGGTTTATAGTCTTGCTACTCAGTTTTATCCAAGGACCATAAGCAGCATCACATGAAAGCTTGTTAGAAATTCGGAATCTCAGACACTACCCCAAATTACTGAATCAGATTTTGCATTTTAACAAAATATTTGGGTGATTACACATGCACATTAAAGTTTGAGGTACACTAGTAGAACCTACCTAATAGGATATCTATTAAATGTTATCCAAAGAGCCTCAGACTGAGAGACAAAGCAGAGCATAAAATGTCAAAATGTTCTATTACAAGATGCCCAGTCCACATATTTATTTGATGACAGATCCCTGGCATCTCTAGTAGTTAGAGGCGGGAATGGAAAAAATACTGAAACCTTGAAATTAATTTTTGCAGCAGGAGATAATTTTTAAAATTTATTGATTTATTTTAGAGAGAGAAGAAGGGAAAGAGACAGAAAGAGAAATGTCAGTTTGTTGTTCCACCCATCTATGCATTCACTGGTTGACTCCTGTATTTACCCTGACCAGGGACTGAACCTGCAATCTTGGTGTACTGGGACAATGCTCTAACCAACTGAGCAACCCAGCCAGGGCTAAAATTTAAAATCTACTCTTCAAAGACTGAATTAAATAAAGTATTTGGACCTTATGTCAAAGAAACTAGGATCCAACACTGTACCCAAAAATCTTATCAGAAAAATAATGGAATTAATATCAATATAAATTTAACTTTATAAGTAAAAGATACCAAAACTTTTACTTTAGCCTGAGGTATTCTGACTACTAACCTAATTGTCTGAATTTCATGCAAGTGAATATAATATGCTAATTAAAGTATATGGGATGCCTACCCAGCAACCATTAAGCCTCTTCTTTTTTTAACATAATCCCAATTTTATTCACATATCCATCCATCCAATACAGTCATTTATATCAAACCAGGGATGAACCTAATTCTCAGTCTTAGGAGGTGAATTATGATTAGTGTAAAACCAACCCTTCTTAAACATTTGTGTTAATAAGAACCAGCCCTGGCTAGTGTGATTCAATTGGTTAGAGCAACGTCAAGGCACATACCTAGGTTGCAGGTTTGGTCTCCAGTCCCTGCTCGTGCAAGAGACAACCAACCAATGTTTCCCTCTCACATCAATGTTTCTCTCTCTCAAAAATCAGTGAGGCCAGCTGGTGTTGCTCAGTAGTTGAGCATCAACCTATGAATCAGAAGGTCGAGGTTCAATTCCAGGTCAGGGCACATGCCTGGGTTGCTGATTCGATCTCCAGGAGATGTGAGGGATTTAGCCCTAACTGGTTTGGCTTAGTGGATAGAGCATCGGCCTGAAGACTGAAGGGTCCCAGGTTCGATTCCAGGCAAGGGCATGTACCTTGGTTGCAGGCACATTCCCAGTAGGGGGTGTGCAGGAGGCAGCTAATCGATGTTTCTAACTCTCTATCCCCCTCCCTTCTGGTCTGTAAAAAAATCAAGAAAATATATATTTTTTTAAAAACTTAAAAAAAATCAATGAAGCCCAGCCAGCATTGCTTAGTGGTTGAGCATCGACCTATGGACCAGGAGGAGGTCATGGTTTGATTCCCGGTCAGGGCACAGGCCTGGGTTGCGAGTTCAATCCCCAGTGTGGGGCGTGCAGGAAGCATCCAATCGGTAATTCTCTCTCATCACTGATGTTTCTCTCTCTCTCTCTCCCTCTCTGAAATCAATAAAAATATTTATTTTATTTTTTACTGTATCTTTATTGATTTCAGAGAGGAAGGGAAGAGGGAAAGAGAGATGGAAACATCAATAGGAAGTACATATTTTTTTTAAATAATGAAAATGTCCTCACATGAGGATTTTTAAAGTAATTAATTAATTAATAAGGACCAGACCCAGAGAGCTTTAGTTTATTGTAGGTCATCTTTATTAATATTTACTTACAAATTTTTTTTTTTTTTTAGAGAAAAAGGAAGGGAGAGGGAGAGGGAGAGAGAGACAAATGTTGATGTAAATCAGCTGCCTCCTGCACATCCTATACCGGCAAAGGAACCCTGACTGGGAATCGAACCAGCAATCTTTCGATGCACATTACATTGACCAACCAAGTGAGCCACACTGGCCAGGGTGCAAATTTCTGTAATGTTTGGCTTAATAGAAGATAGCTGAAGTTATTATACCAGTATCTTCTGTATTCAATCTGCTTCAATATAATATGCCATGCAGCCACTAGAAAACTACACTACACACCCATGAGAGAATGAAAAAGACAAATAATACGATGGGGTTATTATGGAAATACTCTTGACTTCATGAACCCCCTGAAAGTGTCCCAGGACAATAGTTAAGAACCATAATCATTCACTCCCCTTGCCCGTGAATGATTTCAGCATAAGCATGTGATACAATTTTGACCCAAGAGACAAAAGTACATATAGGGATTTATGGGAAACATTTCCTCATTTATATAAAACACACACATTTTCACTAAACTAGAAGCTCTTTTAGGGTCAACTCTACTGCAGATAACAACTATAAATTCCGGGCAAAATATAAAGAACAACTATCTGAAGGCACCAGAGTGACTAAAAGCAGACACAAACTGGAAAGGAGTTGAGATGTGGAAGAATATAATGATACTGGGTTGAGGATTATAGAGGATTCTATTTTTTTTATTTATTTTAAACTTTGGAGTAGGAGGAGCCTGGGAAGCCAGGTAGGGAAGTCAAAACCTGAGTAGAAGCAGTGTTACTGCCTTGGCAGGTTGCTAGCGAGTTTGATTCCTGAACAAGGGCATACGCCTCAGTTGCATGTCCCCAGCCCTGGTAGGGGCTCATGTGGGAGGATAATCAATGTGTCTCCCTTCCACTCTCTCTAGGAATCAATGGGAAAAATATCCTCCGGTGAGGATTTAAAAAAAGCAAAGAAATATAGTTTTAATGACAAGAAAGAGAATAAAAAATTAAGACAAACTCAGGACCAGAAAAGAACGCTATACTGAATTATGCATAAAAATGCTGCCCATTACAAAAAAGACTGAGTTTGAAATATGGAACAATCAAGTTGATACCCTATTTAAAAAACAAGATTCCCACAATGTAAGTCCCAATATATTTAACAATGGTGACAGTACAAATAAAATGTTACTTTATAATTTCAATTAAAGCTCTAATTTGAATCATGAAAACCTCTAGGTAATATGATACAATGAAAAAAATATAACATGAATCAGAAATTCTTAATATCAATTCCTCCTTAGATGATTAATGGCTAGAGAATTTGGTCAAACCAATGTATTATTTTATCTTTTTTAAAAAAAATTGTTTTATTGCTTAAAGTATTACAAAGAGTATTATATATGTCTCCTTTTTTTTTTCTCCCCTTGACCCTCCCCTAGCCTCCCATGCCCCCCAGTGTCTTTTTTTTTTAATATATATATATTTTTAATTGTTTTATTGCTTAAAGTATTACAAAGAGTATTACATATGTCTCCTTTTTTCCCCGCCCGTGACAATCCCCTGGCCTCCCCTACCCATCAGTGTCTTATGTCCATTGGTTATGCTTATATGCACGCATACAAGTCCTTCGGTTGATCTCTTAGCCCCTTCCCTCCTGCCCCCCAACCCTCCCCGGCCTTCCTGCTGCAGTTTGCCAATCTGTTTGAGGCAGCTCTGCCTCTGTATCTATTATTGTTCAAAAGCTTATAATGGTCTCTATTATCCATGAATGAGTGAGATCATGTGGTATTTTTCCTTCATTGACTGGCTTATTTCACTTAACATAATGCTCTCCAGTTCCATCCATGCCATTGCAAATGGTAAGAGTTCCTTCTTTTTTACAGCAGCATAGTATTCCATCGTGTAGATGTACCACAGTTTTCTAATCCATTCATCTACTGATGGGCACTTAGGCTGTTTCCAGATCTTAGCTATGGTGAATTGTGCTGCTATGAACATAGGGGTGCATATATCCTTTCTGATTGGTGTTTCTGGTTTCTTGGGATATATTCCTAGAAGTGGGATCACAGGGTCAAATGGGAGTTCCATGTTTTGTTTTTTGAGGAAACTCCATACTGTCTTCCATAGTGGCTGCACCAGTCTGCATTCCCACCAGCAGTGCACAAGTGTTCCTTTTTCTCCACATCCTCTCCAGCACTTGTCATTTGTTGATTTGTTGATGATAGCCAGTCTGACAGGTGTGAGATGGTACCTCATTGTTGTTTTGATTTGCATCTCTCGGATGATTAGTGACTTTGAGCATGTTTTCATATGTCTCTTGGCTTTCTGAATGTCCTCTTTTGAAAGGTGTCTATTTAGATCCTTTGCCCATTTTTTGATTGGATTGTTTATCTTCTTTTTGTTAAGTTGTATGAGTTCCCTATAAATTTTGGAGATTAGGCCCTTATCAGATATAATGTTGGCAAATATGTTCTCCCACGCAGTGGGTTTTCTTGTTGTTTTGTTGATGGTTTCTTTTGCTGTGCAGAAACTTTTTATTTTGATGTAGTCCCATTTGTTCATTTTCTCTTTAGTTTCAACTGCCCTAGGAGCTGTATCAGTGAAGAAATTGCTTTGGCATATGTCTGAGATTTTGTTGCCTTTGGATTCTTCTAGAATTTTTATGGTTTCCTGTCGTACATTTAAGTCCTTTATCCATTTTGAGTTTATTCTTGTGTATGGTGTAAGTTGGTGGTCTAGTTTCATTTTCTTGCATATATCTGTCCAATTTTCCCAACACCATTTATTGAAGAGACTACCTTGGCTCCATTGTATGTTCTTGCCTCCTTTGTCAAATATTAATTGAGCATATTGGTTCGGGCTAATTTCTGGACTCTCTATTCTATTCCACTGATCTATATGTCTGTTCTTGTGCCAGTACCAGGCAGTTTTGAGAACAGTGGCTTTGTAATACAGCTTGATATCTGGCATTGAGATCCCACCTACTTTGTTCTTTCTCAGGATCGCTGCAGCTATTCGGGGTCTTTTTTTATTCCAGATGAATTTTTGGAGAGTTCGTTCTAGATCTTTGAAGTAGGCCATTGGTATTTTAATGGGAAGTGCGTTGAATTTATAGATTGCTTTGGGTAGTATGGACATTTTAATGATGTTGATTCTACCAATCCAAGAACATGGTATGTTCTTCCATCTCTTTATGTCTTCCTCTATCTCTTTTTTCAACGTCCTGTAGTTTTCTGAGTAGAGGTCTTTTACCTCTTTAGTTAAGTTTATTCCTAGGTAGCTTAATTTTTTTGGTGCGATGGTAAATGGGATTGTTTTTATAATCTCTCTTTCTGAAAGTTCACTATTGGTGTATAGAAATGCCTCAGATTTCTTGGCATTAATTTTGTATCCTGCTACTTTGCCAAATTCATGTATTAAGTCTAGTAGCTTTTTGATGGAGTCTCTAGGGTTTTGTATGTATAATATCATGTCGTCTGCAAATAAGGACAGTTTTACTTCCTCTTTTCCAATTTGGATGCCTTTTATTTCTTCTTCTTGTCTAATTGCAATGGCTAATACTTCCAGGACTATGTTGAACAGGAGTGGTGAGAGTGGGCATCCCTGTCTTGTTCCTGTTCTTAGGGGAAATGGTGTTAGTTTTTGTCCATTGAGTATGATGTTGGCTGTGGGCCTGTCATATATGGCTTTTATTATGTTGAGGTATGATCCTTCTATTCCCACCTTGCTGAGAGTTTTTATCAAAAATGGGTGTTGGATTTTGTCGAATGCTTTTTCTGCATCAATTGATATGACCATGTGGTTTTTTTCTTTCAATTTGTTTATGTGATGTATTACGTTTATTGATTTACGGATGTTGTACCATCCTTGCATCCCTGGGATAAATCCTACTTGGTCATGGTGTATGATCTTTCTGATGTACTGTTGGATCCGATTTGCTAAGATTTTGTTGAGGATTTTGGCATCTATGTTCATGAGGGATATTGGCCTGTAATTCTCTTTCATTGTGTTGTCTTTACCTGGTTTTGGTATTAGGGTGATGCTGGCTTCATAGAATGAGCTTGGAAGTGTTCCTTCCTCTTGAATTTTTTGTAGTAGTCTGAGGAGGATAGGTTTTAGTTCTTCCTTGAAAGTTTGGTAAAACTCCCCTGAGAAGCCATCTGGTCCTGGGCTTTTGTTTGCTGGGAGCTTTTTGATGACTGCTTCAATTTCTTCCATAGTTATTGGCCTATTGAGATTTTTAGATTCTTCCTGATTGAGTTTTGGAATGTTGTACTTTCCTAGGAATTTGTCCATTTCCTCCAGGTTGTCTAGTTTGTTGGAGTAGAGCTGTCCATAGTATTGTTTAACAATCATTTGTATTTCTGTGGGGTCTGTTGTTATTTCGCCTCTATCGTTTCTGATTTGGTTTATTTGGGTCCTCTCTCTTTGCTTCTTGGTGAGCCTGGCTAGAGGTTTGTCAATCTTGTTTATCCTTTCAAAGAACCAGCTCTTGGTTTCATTGATTTTCTGTATTGTTTTTTTGGTCTCTATGTCATTTATTTCTGCTCTAATCTTTATTATCTCCTTCCTTCTGCTCACTCTGGGGTTTTCTTGTTGCTCTCTTTCTAATTCTTTGAGTTGAAGAGTTAGATGATTTACTACCATTTTTTCTTGTTTTTTGAGATAGGCCTGCAGAGCTATAAACTTCCCTCTCAGGACTGCTTTCATTGTGTCCCATAGGTTTTGGATTGTTGTGTTTTCATTGTCATTAGTGTCCAGGATGTTTTTAATTTCTTCTTTGATGTCATTGGTAACCCAATCAATATTTAATAACATGCTATTCAGCTTCCAAGTGTTTGAGTATTTTGGGTTGTTTTTATTGTAGTTTATTTCTAACATTATGCCATCGTGGTCTGAGAAGAAGCTTTTTATGATTTCAATCTTCTTGAATTTGTGGAGACTTTGCTTGTGACCCAATATGTGGTCTATTTTTGAATATGTCCCATGAGCACCTGAGAGGAATGTATATTCCATGGCTTTGGGGTGAAGTGTTCTGAAGATGTCAATTAAGTCCATCTGATCTAGTGAGTCATTTAGGATTGCTGTTTCTTTGCTGATTGTTTGTCTAGCGGGCTTATCCAGTGGTGTCAGTGGTGTATTAAAGTCCCCTACTATGATTGTATTGTTGTCGATCTCTCCTTTGATATCTTCCAGGAGTTTTTTTATGAATTTGGGTGCTCCTGCATTGGGTGCATATATGTTTACCAGGGTTATATCTTCTTGTTGTATTGATCCCTTTAGTATTATGAAGTGGCCTTCCTTATCTCTGGTTATGGCCTTCACTTTGAGATGTATTTTGTCCGATATAAGTATTGCTACCCCAGCTTTCTTTTCCTTTCCATTTGCGTGAAAGATATTTTTCCATCCCTTCACTTTCAGTCTGTGTGAGTCCCTTCTAATGAGGTGGGTCTCTTGTAGACAGCAGATGTATGGGTCATGTTTTTTTATCCATTCAGCCACTCGATGTCTTTTGGTTGGAGCATTTAGTCCGTTTACATTTAAAGTTATTATTGAAAGGTACTTGTTTGTAGCCATTTCTTTTTTTGTGTGTGTGGCTGTTTTCTTTCTGAGCTTGTTATTTCTTCTTTTTACACCAGTCCCTTTAGCATTTCTTGCATGGCTGGCTTGGTGGTGATAAACTCCCTTAGCCTTTTTTTGTCTGTGAAGCTTCTTATTTCCCCTTCAATTTTGAATGAAAGCCTTGCTGGATAGAGTATTCTTGGATTCAGTCCTTTGCTTTGCATCACTTTGTAGATTTCTGTCCATTCTTTTCTGGCCTGATGTGTTTCTGTTGAGAAATCATTTGATAATCTAATGGGAGATCCCTTGTATGTAACTTTCCGTCTCTCTCTTGCAGCCTGTAAGATTCTCTCTTTGTCCTGAACATTTGCCATGGTAATTATGATGTGTCTTGGTGTGGGTCTTTTCGGATTCACCTTGTTTGGGACTCTCTGGGCTTGTGTGACTTTTTTCTTCCCCACCTCAGGGAAGTTTTCTGATATTATTTCTTCGAATAGGTTTTCTAATCCATGTTCATCTTTCTGTTGTTCTGGCACCCCTATTATTCGTATGTTGTTTCGTTTCATGTTGTCCCAAAGCTCCCTTAGGCTCTCCTCCTGTCTTTTAATTTTTTTCTCCATTTGCAGTATAGTTTGGGTGTGTTTTGCTTCCTTGTCTTCTAATTCACTAATTCGGTCCTCCGCTTCTCCTAGTCTACTGTTGATACTTTCAATGGAGTTTTTTATGGCAGCTATATCACTCTTCATTTCTTCTTGGGCCTTACTTAAGTTGTTGATTTTTTCATCTGTTTCTTCTAGCTTCTTGCATATGGTATTGAATTTTTCATCTGATTCTTCTAGCTTCTTGCATATGGTATTGAATTTTTCATCTGATTCTTCTAGCTTCTTGCATATGGTATTGAATTTTTCATCTGATTCTTCTAGCTTCTTGCATATGGTATTGAATTTTTCATCAGAAAACACCACAGAACCAATAGATAAACCAAACAAATACAAACACCAAACACCCAGTAAAGAGGGTGGGGGCAGAATCTGTAGAGGCTGAGCTGATATACAGGAAATAAGGTTAAGAATCGGATAAATATGGGGAGGACCTCACTTCAGTATAGCGGAGGTAGAAAAGGGATGAGTGGATAAGAAGAGACAGAAAGGGAACAAAATAATATAAAAATTGATAAATTGATTTTTAAAAAATGGTATAAAAATAGAAAATAATGAGTAAAAATGAAATAAAATTGAATGATAAGTGAAAAGAAGTGGATAAGAAGAGACAGAAAGGGAACAAAATAATATAGTAACAAAAAAATTGATTTTTAAAAAATGGTATAAAAATAGAAAATAACAAGTAAAAATGAAATAAAATTGAATGATAAAAAATAATGTGAAAAGAAGTAGAAAATAAAGCAACAAACAAAAAAGGAGAACAAAGAAAAAAGCAAAAAAAAGAGCAACAAACAAAAAAAGGGAAACAAAAAAAAAAGCAAAAAAAAAAAAAGCTAATAAAAAAATAATAATGAAAAATTGAAATGTCATTCCTTTGGCTGGCTTAAGATCCCAGTTTTCTGGAGTGTCTGTCATATTATTTTATCTTGATAATGGATTAATATTAATGACAGTGCTGTTGTGATTAAACTGAGATAGATGATATAAAATTTAGTTTTAAATTAAGAGTACAAAGTAAAAATTTCATTCAGAACACAGCACAGTACTTGGCCAAGTACTTAACAGATTTCCTTAAACATTACCTCCATGAAGAGACATGCAAGGATAAGATGCTCTCATCAAATCTTTCAGAAGACCATCGGCATGTTCCTGCTTATCCACAAATATAATGACAGATCCAGATTCCTGATAATGGCCCAGAAGCTCAAGTAACTTCAAGAACTTCTTTTCTTCTTCAATGACAATCTGAAAACACCAAATTGTACCAAAGTAATGGAATAAAAACACAAATACATCTCATAAACAAAAATACTTGTTTTGTGGCAAAGGATAAATGACAACACCTAAATCATTAGGAAGGATTAGAAAAATTTTGATTTGAATTAGTAAACCAGTAAGACCAAAAATATTGTTAATTTTCAAAGAATAAGAGGCTTGCAAATGTGGACAAATGATCATCTGTTCTCTCTGCCTCTTAACTTCACATTCTATTAACCAAAGAATAAGATAGCTACGTGACATTCCCACCTACCAGTCCACTTCTGGTGGAAGAAACTACAAGAGCATCGTAAAACAGTCAGTTCCATGGAAAAGCACATATTCAAGTGTAGCTGGTAACATATTAAAAGCCTGCAGTTGATGTATGCTATTTATTTTTAGGAATAATCTAACTACATCACAAACAGTGATCACAAAAGGATCACACACTGCCTAAGCATCCAGGGAACTGGGGGTTTCATAAGGATTATACCCACCACTTGCTGTTCCACATCCGAGCAAACCACACTCCTGCCTCCAACCTGCACTTCAATGGGTTTACTCAGGATTCTGCGAGCCAAAGCCTCCATAGCTCTGGGGAAAGTAGCTGAAAACATAACTGTCTGTCGGTCAGGACGGACATTATCCACAATACGCATGACCTGAGAAAACATAAATCAATACGGTAGTCACTAAAAATCATGATGTAAAAACCAGCTAGAAGGAATTTTTGAGAACATCTAGTCAGTGATTCTAAACTTGTTACCTTAGAATTCTACAATTGATTTTACCCCATAATTTGTTCCTCTCATAATTTCCTGCTTTCAAGAAATGGCAATTCTAGTCATCCACATGTTTAGGCCAAAAACCTAGGAGCCATCTTTGACTACCCTCTTTCTTTCTCATCACACAACCAATCCATCAACAAATTCAAGAGTCTCAATTTTCAAACTGTATCTAGGATGTAACCATTCTCCATTTAATATTACTATTTACCTTCATTTATTCAACACATTTTTACTGAGCAACCATTATGTGCCAGGCATTTTCTAAGTGTTTGAATAGGCAATGAAAAGAGACAAAAACTTGTCTTCATATTAGCTTATATTCTAATTAGCTTATATTCTAATAAGGTACACAGATAAATATATTATGTGTCAAATGGTGATAAAAACTACAGAATGAAATAGAACAATGAAAATGAACATACTGTTGAGTGGATGGGATCCAGGCAACACTTGCCTCAGTGTCTACAGAGCACTGGAGGAATCAAGAAGTCCTAGGATTTTGGTAATGACTAGTATAAACAAGAAAGAAAAAACAGAAATGGCCCTAGCCAGTTTGGCTCAGCAGATAGAGCATCGGACTATGGACTGAAGGGTCCTGGGTTCGATTCCAGTCAAGGGCACATATCTGGGTTGCAGACTCAATCCCCAGTAGGGGCCGTGCAGGAGGCAGCTGATCAAAGAAAGATTCTCTTACACCATTGATATTTCTATCTCTATCTCTCCCCCCCCCTTTCTCTCTGAAATCAATAAAAAAGGTATTTTTTTTAATTTTTAAAAAATAATTTAAGAAAAAAAAGCCCTGGCCAGTGTGGTTCATTAGGTTGGAGCATCATCTTGTGCACCAAAGGGTCTCGGGTTCAATTCCCAGTTAGGACACATAACCAGGTTGCAGGTTTGATCCCTGGTCAGGGTATGTACAGGAAGCAACCAATGGATGTTTCTCTCTCCTATCAGTGTTTCTCTTGCTCCCCCCTCTACCTTCCTCTCTAAAAATCAATAAATATATCCTTGGGTGAGGATTAAAAAAATTTTTTTGCCTGGTTGGTGTTCTCAGTGGTTAGAGCACTGGCCCAGACACAGAAGGGTCTCAGGTTCGATTCCCAGTCAAGGGCATGTACCTCGGTTGCAGGTTCATTCCTGGACCTCAGTCAGAGTGCACGAGGCAATCAATCAATGTGTCTCCCCATCCCCCCTTCCCTTCCAGTCTCTCTAAAAATTAATGGGGAAAAATATCACTGGGTGAGGATTAACAAAAAACAAACAAAACAATTTTTTTTAATTAAAAAAAACAAAACACATGATAGTTTCAAGGTAGGTAGTGGTGAGTGGTTAGAAATTAGGAAGGGTGAAGAGGTCATGACAAGATTATGAAAAATTTTAGGATCACATTTTCATTCTAATCAAAGAAAATCTGAGAAAGGGACAGTCCTAGACAAGGCACTTGCATTTACAACATAAATCCTAAGTTCCTGGCCCAAACCTCAACCACCTCTCATCTGGATTACTTCAACTGTCTCCTAACGGGCTCCCTGGCTTCACTCCTGCCCAATCTGAATATTCTGCACCCACATGCCAGTGCTTTCAGTTAAAGCAGCGATTCTCAACCTGTGGGTCGCAACCCCTTTGGTGGTCAAACGACCCTTTCACAGGGGTCGCCTAAGACCATCCTGCATATCAGATATTTACATTACGATTCATAACAGTAGCAACATTACAGTTATGAAGTAGCAACGAAAATAATTTTATGGTTGGGTCACAACATGAGGAACTGTATTTAAAGGGCCAGAAGGTTGAGAACCACTGAGTTAAAGACTACTGGTTGTCTAGAGGCATTTACTGTCCTTCCCTTGCAAAAAAAAACAACGCTGTAAAGAATGCTATAAGGTCCTCTACTCCAAGCTAAATTTCCTCACCCTTTTAACTATTTTTCACATGGCTCAAGTGTTACCATATCCTGTTTACTCACTTTTGCACACCCTATATCTCATTTAGAATGTGGTCCGTAATTCTAAACACACTACATACATATCATATAACAGGCAATACATTTTTGGAGAATACATGAATAATTGAAAAGACTGAATATAATTTTAATCTTATCCCTTCCTAAATCCCATTTCTATTACTGCAGTTTGTAATTAAAAAAACTTTTTTGGCCCTGGCTGGGCAGGCGGCCCGGTTGGTTAGAGCATTCCATACACGCCGAAGTTATGGGCTTGATCCGCCCTAGGCACACATACAAGAATCAATCAATGAATTAATAAATAAGTGGAACAATAAATTGATGTTTCTCTCTCTCATAAATAAATTTTGGCAACTCACGTTGCTCTTCTTGTCCCCCTCCCCCCTTTTTTTTGTTTTGTTAATTTTTCCCCAAGGATATTTTTCCATTGACTTTTAGAGAGTGGAAGAGAGAGGGAGAGACAGAGAGAGAAACATCCATGTGAGAGAGACACATCAATTGGTTGCCTCCTACATGCACCCCAACCAGGTATGTGCCCTTGACTGTAATCAAATCTGTGACCCTTCAGTCCGCAGGCCGACACTCTATTCACTGAGCCAAAATGGCTAGGGCAAACATTACTCTTCTTGTTAAGAAAATGTTATAGCATCTTTTAACATGTATTTTTCTAAATTTATAGCACTGAAATTTATATTTGAGCAAACAGCATGTGTCAGGTAAAGTCTAAGCTAGGCAAATGCTTTGGGCATCAGTTTTTACAACTGGAGAATTTAAATATGTGCTATCTAGATCATTAGGTAATTAAAAGCATGAATTAAAGCAATGTATTTGGAAGTACATTAAAACTACAAAATATGAAATATGAAAGCTTAAGTTTCTTTTATTAGCATTTCAATTCTAATTTTACCAATTATGGTTTTAGATGGCTAAGTAAAGCCTGCATGAATACCTCCTGAATGAGTTTTATAGAGAATTAAAAACATAAATGCCTATTTCAATTTCATATGTCCCCAACCCACATAGCAGAAATGTATGTGAAAATTTTAAAACCTTACAAAAATTACATTCTCATAGTTGTTACATGATTTATAGTTCAAAACACTACGGAATTTAATGATTACCTGTGGTTCAAAACCCATATCAAACATTCTGTCTGCTTCATCTAAAACAACATATGTCACTCTTCGAAGATTTGTGACCCGACCTAAGATAAGGGGGGGTTGAAAAAAGACAAAAAGAAAACTAAAAATCAGTCACAATTCATTTTATGGCTACCAAGAACATTACAAAACTGTAAAGGGAACTAAAATGCCTGACTTAACCAGAGGGGTAAGTTAGTTATCTTTAAACAGTGAAAAGAAATTTTGGTCTACAATGTCTTAACTAATGGCAAATACTTTCTGACAATGGGTATATGAGGCCCTTTATTTGTCAAACTCTTCTCTTGCATACCATCATAGGGCCTGAAGAACCTGTAAAATTCAGAAAACAGCCCTCTCCAAAACACATCATAAAACTAAGACTGAGATGAAGCATCGAGCCACATCAGCCATTATCTGACAGCATCACCTAGGAAAAAACATATTAGAGATTACAGCGTATGTGTGGAAAGCAAATGCCAGTGCTAACTATTTCAGATGCAGAAACCCTCTCTTTATATGACCTTATAACCTACTTCCATCTAGTCAGAAACTTCTAATGGGAATGTCAAAACACTAATGAGAAGCTATGCAACACCACTAGGTAGCTATCACATTACATGAAAACTAAATACCAAACGTATTACATGGATACATTTTTAAATATATAGATAAAAAATCCAATTTTATTACATGCTCCCAAGGGTTTAAAGAAATGTGACAGGCTTCTTAGCTAGTAAAAATTACATACATACACAGGAAACCCTTTCTAAACAATTAACACAAGCACTTCTATCAATTGTTGAATCAATCACCTGGCAAACAGTTATTAAATATAAACTGAAAGGATAGATAAGGGAAAAAGGTAAAATTAATCAAGATGAATTTCAGGAGGAGACTTAATGCAGCATTGAGAAAAAACAAGGGATTATTTCAACATCCAACCAAAAACTTTCATATGCTATACAATTTCAATGTCACTTTGTCAACTTCATATAGCATTAGAATTAAATAGATACAGAAATTCAAGCAGAATGCTATTAGAAACATGCACTATTTGGGTTTTAATATTCTATTATTTATATACTAACTACTGCAACAAAAACCTTTGAAAGTATTTTCTTCAAAAAAATAGAAATGAGCCCAAATAAATGCTTTCTAATGTTTAAGTATTCCATACCAACATTTGCAGCCCCAAGTAATTTTGTAAGGTTGGGAACAGCATTAAATTACCTACCTTTGATGGTTTAAGTCTCGGAAGCCCAGTTCTATAAATCTTGAAGGGCCTTTCTCCACAGAAGTTAAATAATGTCAACAGTTTAGTAACAGTTTTGACAGGGAATAATTGAACAAAGCACAACATTTGAGCTAATAACATGCAATATTTACAAAAGATAAAGTTTCTTGAAGCTGCAATATCTTAATTGATCCAGTATTGTAAGAAAATACTAGCACCTGTGGAGAAAAAAATATCTAAATTTTATAATGAAAAAAGAGATAGACCCTCATCCTTTTAAAGGAAAGTTAGGCTAAACTTGGATTAAGAATCCATGTTAAATGCTAAAAAGATCGGATGGAGTTAGTTTTGAAAAGAAATTTTCATTTAAATTGCAAAAATATTATGAACACTTACAACAATAAGATTGTTACAATACATATTTTAAGATATTACAGCTTTAAGAAGAAATGTAGAAACCCTTTGAGGGTTTCTTGTTTCTGCTGTGATTTAACAAAAATTTATATAATCCAAAAAGGAGAAAAGAGAAAAAAATACCCGACTTACCACTGTTAGCTGCTAACATGTCAATCATTCGACCAGGTGTACAAACAATAATTTCAGCACCTCTTTTCAGTTCAGCAATCTAATAAAAAAAAAAATGACCTTTTATAGTCTATGTATAACTATGTGCTTATTTAAAGAGATTTGAGACTACTTCCAGGGTCCTTGGCACAGTTCCGTAGTGTAAGAAACAGGTCTGATTAGAAGAATCTAAAGCTTCCTACTTAATATACTGAAATGCTGGAGCACTGCTAATATGTACATAATCCAAAAAGGAGAATTCATGTTTTCTCCATTTGGGATTATATAACTTCAAAGTCAATGAAAATCAGAGATTTTTTTACCAATTATAATTTGACACAGTCCCTCAAAACCAAAAGGAACATGAGCTAGCAGTAAATAAAGCAATAACATGTAAGATCAATGTTTTTAAAATGAAAGTCATTTCCATTAGTGAATCACGAAATCAATACACACAAACAGCATTTTAAAAATGAAATAGAATGAAAAATATCAGAATGTGTTAGACATTATAAAACTTTTGTTTGACTTCTTTATAAATATATGTGTGTGCATGTACAAGGTTATTCTGTAAATGTATCTTACTATACACTGTGGTAAAAAAAACACACACAAAGATAAACTTAGAAAACTAAAATCAAGTGTTTAAAATAGCTTTGGGATAACAGAAGCAAATATTCCCAAAGTATATTCTAGAACCTGAGAACACGAGTCTTCAGAAAGGGTTTTGTGGTTAAATAAGTTTAAAAAATGCCATTTAACCCATTCTTCTAGTATCACAATATACATTAGCATATTAAAGACAAAGGAGTCTTGCAGGAAAAAAACCTGTTTTAACTCTGTACAATCCAACATTTACAAAACTTATTTGATCATAGAACAAACCCAGTTTTTTCCTTCTTTTATTTAAAACTAGAAGCCCAGTGCACAAAAACTTGTGCACTGGTGGGGGGGTTCTCAGCCCAACCTGTGTCCTCTCACAGTCTGGGACCCCTCGGGAGATAACCACCTGCTGGCTTAGGCCCGCTCCCCTGGTGGCAGATGGCACGCCCAATCCCGCGGTGCCTGCCCCATCTCCCCCGGTCGCACACAGCAGGCCCGGATCCCGCGCTGGGACGGGTGGCAGCTGGGGATCTCGCTGCCGCCCGCCCCCCACTCCCCGCCCCGGGCCGCACACGGCAGGCCTGGATCCGACGCTGGGGTGGCAGCGGCTGGGGATCGTGCCGCTTGCGCAGGGCAGCACAGCAGCATCTGCCTGCAGTATGCAAATTTAACGCCCATCTTTGTTGGGTTAATTTGCATACTCTTCTGATTGGCTGATGAGCATAGCGAAGGTACGGTCAATTAGCATCTTTGTTTTTTATTAGTGTAGATATCCAATGACTATCACTCTTTAGAAGACACTTGGAGAAATGCCAAACTAAAGAGAGTTGAATGAAGGTATTTTTAAATAAGTCTTCTGAAATCATTTAAGAATTCAGCTAAAACTCTGATATTAATGCATCCCACCTTTCAAAGATGTCACATAAATCAGCGAAAATAAATACTGTCCAGGAATCAGAAGACCTAGGTTCTTGGTCAAACCACATCTTGTTAACGTAAAGACTTTGGTCACCTTATTTAACCTTTCCAAACATTTCCTTATCTGTGAAACAGAAAAAATATCTGCCTTTCTTGAGCAAAGAAAGAAGGGGAGAAATGGGAAGGCTAAAAGTATAAGAAGGACTTCAAAATTCCAAAATATAACAACTCATTGTATTACTTTCACACCTCATTCTTTAAGATTTTAGAAGCAATCACTATACAAAACACAAAAACAAAAAAACACTTTTATGTTATTAAATCATTCAATTTAAGAATGAAAAAATGAATGTTTCTTTTATAACTACCTGCTCACTGATTCCTGTTCCTCCATAAACACAGACCACTCTAAGTCCCAAGGTCTTCGAAAACTTCTTACATTCTTTAGTAATTTGTAAAGCCAGTTCTCGAGTTGGAGTCATGATGACAGCTGAAAAGATAAATACGTCAAAAGCCTAACCATCAAAATTCTCTTTAAGAGGCTATGCTTTAAAGTGCTATAGTTAACCTCTGTAATAAAGTTTAGATCTCTTAGTCTAATTTTTGTTTTGTTTTATGCGCCTCCAAAAACCCTATCTTAGAAGCTTTATAATAGTAAAGATTGTGACGAAGAATTACTTTAAGTAGACTTAAGAACATGCTATAGGAAAATAAATCAGTTAAATGCCTACTCAACCACTAAGAAAATACTGGGTTGAAAAGAATGCAAATCATTCTCAACTGCAAATCACAGAGCAAAGATGATCAAGTGACTCACTGTGCTGCAGAGCCATTCCCCGGTTTCCAGAAACAACCTTGGTCTGAGGGGCACAGATAGAAGAAAAATATACTGCGCCCTAAATTTCCGAGAGGAGCTCGTAACAACCTTCCAAAACCCTATTCAAATTTGCAGAAGAGATGTCTGCCAAATGAATCAAGAAATCTGAATATGAAGACCAAATCCTAAATGAAATGCTGGCACTATAGCCTTGTAAGGCCAAAAAAGGGAAAACATGTTTCTTTATAATCCTCTATGTTGAGTTTATAAATCCACTGATACGGGGCTAAGAACAAACCTCAACATAAATAAACAGATAGATGCATGAGGAGTCTACCTGCCGAGTCAGAGTTTAAAAATTGAGCTGTGCCAGGAGAGGCTGTTTTTGTACTTCTGAGATGTCACTCCAGAGCTCTGAAGATTCTCACTCCACCTGCTGGTAAGGGGAAATCAGCCCCAAAGTGCCAAATTTATAAAGAAAATGTACATAAAGATATCTTTATTGTTATAATTAAGAATATAAAGTATCAGGTCTTTCTGATTAACTGACAACAAATTAGTTATCTGAATAAATAGTTCAATGGAAAATAATTGTACCTATTGGCCCCTCTCCTTCTTCTAATGACCTCTGATCCATGATGTGTCTAAACATGGGCAACAGAAAAGCAATAGTCTTTCCGCTTCCAGTCTTGGCAATGCCAATCAAGTCCCGTCCAGACATTATAGCAGGAATCGCCTGAGCTTGGATTGGTGTGGGCTTTTCATAGCCGTGCCTTAAAAAGAAAACCAAATGAAGACAAGGTAAAAGTTGAGATCTCTTGGGCTCTAAAAATTCCAGGAGGAAAGGGTTTTCTAAAATGTGGTATATTCCTACAATAAAATATTATTTGGCAAAAAGGAATAGAGTCCTGAGACACTGTACATCATGGTTGAACTTTGAAAATAGGCTAAGTGGAAGTAGCCAGTCACAAAAGACTATACTGGTATGCTCCCATTAATATATAAAGTCCAGAATAGACAAATCTACAGAGACAACAGATTAGTGCAGTGATGGCGAACCTATGATATGCGTGTCAGAGGTGACATGTGAACTCTTTTTTTGGTTGATTTTTCTTTGTTAAATGGCATTTAAATATATAAAATAAATATCAAAAATATAAGTCTTTGTTTTACTATGGTTGCAAATATCAAAAAATTTCTGTATGTGACACGGCACCAGAGTTAAGTTAGGGTTTTTCAAAATGCTGACACACCAAGCTCAAAAGGTTCGCCATCACTGGATTAGTGGTTACCTAGGGTGAAGGAACAGGAAGAAGACTGACTAACGGATACAGATCTCTTTTGGGAATGATGAAAATGTTTAAAATTAGCTTATGGTGATGACTGCATAACCCCAATAATATACTAAAGAGTCATTTTGTTATTATGCAAATTATTTCAATAAAGTTGTTTAAGAAAAAATAGGTTTTTCTATTAGAGTAAAAATACAACCAAAGGAGATATTTGTGTGAAAAGGCTACTTTTGAGTAGAAAACTTTGAAAATGTGGACAACCACTAACCACTTACTTTTTGAGAGAATTTAGGATCTTCATGGAAATTCCACACTGAACCCAAGATTTAATTGGTTTGGGGCAACCTTTTCCCTTGACAATAATGCCCTCCATTTCCAACCGAAAGACATTCACCTCTACAAAACAAAATCCAGATTAAAAACTCTTAATTGTTGTTCTACTATTAGCGCCTTATATTTTTCAATTAGCTATGGTAAGATTAAGAATCTCCAATTCCTTTGTTAGTGTTAACACAGATTACGCCATAGAAAAGCTATTGGACAAAGCACTGAATAGCTCAGAGAGACAGAGACAGTTAAAGCAATTACTGTTTGCAACCAACAAAGGATGAAACAAAATATCCCAATTTCTACAATTTGGCTTTTATTTTATCTTAAATTGCAAAGTATTAAAAGAACAATGATTGACAAGTAATACAATCGTCTTCTCCAAGCAAGAGTTGCCCAGATTATTCTTATTCTACCAATATTACAGATGCACATTGGTTCCTAACTCCCCTCTCTCAAGAGCTAACAATATATTATTTGCTAATTTCACATGAAGTTAGCATTTCAATTCTAAAATTCTCAACTACACAAGCCAAACTAATTTTTGCTCATTTTAAAAAATAGATTTTTCATTGATTTTTAGAGAGAGAGAAAGGAAGAGGCAGAGAGAGAAAAACATCAATGTGAGAGTGAAACACTGATCAGCCGCCTTCTGCATAACCAGTACCGGGGATGATGCAGCCCGAAATTCAGGCATGTGCCCTGACTGGGAATCTAACCAGCAACTTTTCAGTCCATGGGAAGACGTCCAACCAATTGAGCCACGACAACCTGGATGCTCATTTTTTTAAAATACTTCCAAAAACACACTGACTCTTCACAACTCTGAATTTCTGCAGATGACTTACCCACTGTCTAGAACAGCAGTTGCCAACCTTTCGGACCTTCGGACCACCAGTGGTCCGCAGACCACCGGTTGGTGACCACTGCTCTAGAATGACTTCTCACCTACTAGTTCCCTCTTTCACTTCCCCAGGTAAATCAGGCAATTCCCCTACTCATACATCAACTCACAGGGCTACCCACATTCCTCCTGGACAAAGAGAAGCATATCCTCTTCTGTTCCCACAATAAGCAACATATAAATAAAAGAATTTTACCTTCTTGAGACATTTTTGCTAGTTCTGGAACTTCAACATAAAAATTTTTTCTGAATGGTTCATATTCAATTTTCCCATGATCTACTGGCTCTAGAAGCTTTCTCTGTTTTGTCTGATAGCCTGTGAGGGCCGTCTGAAGATCAACTTCTTCCTCCTCTGAAGAATACTATAATTTAAAAAAAAAGTTAAAAGCTAAATCCATTTCTATTTTCTATTTATGGCAATCAATATTCCCAGCTTTTAAAATCCTCTTCTCCTAGCATGGGGGTAAGGTGGGAGGGTGAGAGGAGGTTTGTGGTGGAAGAGTTATTGGGAGGGGGGGGGAGATAAATGATGGGGGAAAATTAAATTAAAAATAAAATCATCCTCTCCTAGAAAATAATCTTTAGCTTTTACTTTTTAATTTCTGAATTTTTCAATTTAGTTTTTCTTTTCTTTTTCCTTATAGAAAGTTGCATTAACAACATAAAGCTAAAATAATAAAATAATTCTAGCCCTGGCCGAATAGGTCAGTTCGAGCATCATCCCAATATGCCAAGGTTGTGGTTTTGATCCTCAGTCAGGACACACAAGAATCAACCAATGAGTGCATAAATAAGGAGAACAACAAATCAATGTTTCTCTCCCCCCCTTCCTCTTTCTCTACAATCATTAACCAATAAAAATAAATAAAATAATTCTAATACGGCTTTAATGATGTTTTGCTATAGTTCCCTATATAAATCTTAACAATGCATATTAATAGGAAGAAATTTCATTCTGTCACTTCATTTCTTCTCTCCCTGTCTGAGAGGCGCTGATGAAATATAAGATAATCAAAATTGGGCATACAGCCCTGGCCAGTTTGGCTAAGTGGATAGAATATCAGCCTGCAGACTGAAGGGTCCCAGGTTCAATTCCTGTCAAGGGCACATACCTTGGTTGCGGGCTCAATCCCTGGCCCTGGTCCTAGCATGTGCAGGAGGCAACCAATCAATGTGTCTCTCTCACACTCTCTTTCTCTCTCTCTCTCTCTCTTCCCCTCTTAATCTAAAAAATCAATGGGAAAATATCCTCGAGTGAGGATTAACAACAAATGGGCAAAGAGCAAGAGGGCAAATTGTTCTACCAACTGGATATTCAGCTATAATATTGTTAAGAATCGCAAGGCTTCTTAATAATAGTTTGCATAATTGAAAAGTACATCTTCATCATTGATTCCTAGTAAATACTTCTAGGGTAGCATCACTTTGGGCACTTTGTTTTTTTAACTGATTTGAAAGAGAGGGAGAGAGAGAAATATCAATTTGTTATTCCACTTATTTATACATTCATTAGTTGATTCCTGAATGTGCCCTGACAGGCATATCATGACAATGCTCTAACCAACTGAGCTCCCCAACCAGGGTCTAAGGTAGCATCATGAAAAATTCAAAATTAATGAAGAATTACCTCCATGGCATCCTGGTCATTCTCCATCAGCTCCCCTTTCTTCTTATCAGAATCCACTACTGCTTTTTTGGTTGTCACAACAGTGACAACTTTTGTGACCGTTGGCCCAGACTTCTAAAATAAAAAAGGAATATAAAATATTTTGAAAAGCTGAAAAATTTTTAAATCTCTTTATTGTTGAAAGTGTTACAGATATCCTCCTTTTTTCCCCATTTACCCCCCTCCCACAACCAGTCCTCGCCTCTCCAGGCCTTCACCACACTATTGTTTGTGTCCATGGGCTATACATATATGAAAATAAAAATTATATGCCAACTGAAACACAATAACTGCCATAATTTATAAATCAAATTAACTTAGTTATTAGCAGCAACTTAATGAAAAGACAAAAAAGTGGTCTGCTTTCTCATTTAAATCTTACAATTCAATATATCACAATGTATTTTATAATACATTAATACGGGGTGGGCAAAAGTAGGATTACAGTTGTTTGTATGGAAAGACATGGAAAGCAGGTTATGATTATTACAATAGCTTTATTAACTCTGTGTTTCACATACTCACAACTGTAAACCTATATCTGTCCACCCCATATATATGTAGTTTCTTGTATAATATATAACTTTATATACAGTTACTATGCAATATAATTTATTTTTAAAATACTATTAAATGGTACTTTTCACTCATTCAACAAGCAAGACATTGTTCTGGGAGCTTAGGAGAAATCAGTAAAACAGGTAACGGTCAGTGCTCCTGAGGAGCTTTATTTTAGAAGACAAGGGGGACAAATAATAGACATGATAAAAAATCAAATTATATTAACCTGAGAAAAGGTAATAAATGCTATTTAAAAAAAGAAAATTAGACTGGGTAAAGGGGATGAGAGTATGAAAGATGAAAATGCTGGAGAAGTCTGGAGAGGACCTATTAAGAAGGCAATAAGCAAGCATAGAAACTGAACTAAGATGATGGTAACAATACCTTTGAAACAAGAACATTTATAGTTAAAAATTCACTAATATCTCTGGTACTTAGAAAAAGTACCAGATGAGAGAGAAAACAAAAACATTATAAAGTCATTCAAGTCAATAGTATGTCAATCAACAATGAAACCAAGTTATCCAACTAGGAATATAAATCTTTAAAAATAAAATTCCATACCTTTTCATTTCCCCCACCACCTTTTACACTTCTCATATTAAACTTTTTTACTTCCTCTTTCACTTCTTCCATGTAAGCATCTAATGGATCTAACTCCTCACCCTCCATTTCATTTCCTTCCTTCTCAGCTTCTGCAGGGTCATCTTCATCATCTAAAATATTAGAATACACACTCTTTGTACATGTGCTTCAAAAGGAAATTCTTCACAATCAGACCACACCCCACCATTCTGACCTGTTCTCTCACCACCCAAACACCCTCCCTTCCAGTTGACCAGGCACACTGCAGTTCAAATATACTTCACAGCTTTAAACCGAGCATGTATTAGTTCTGAATAATAAAAGAAAAAAATTATAACAAATTAAGCCGAAGAGGCAAAAAATTATGCCTAAAAATGAATCTCTAGTAATAAGTCTTACAATTACACTACTAAAAGCCAAACTAAAAAATTTATCTGCTAAATAAGTTTACTTATTGTCCTTTCAATTACCTTTCTTTAAAGCACAGAAAAAATAATTCTTAATTCAAGACAAATCTAATCTTTTTTACACAACTAAGACATCATCACTTAAAGATACAATCCATTTATCCTTTCTTTAAAATATACTTTTATGGATTTCAGAGAAGAGAAAGAGACTAAAACATCAATGATGAGAGAGAATCACTGATCAGCTGCCTCCTACACAGCCCCCACTGGGGATCAAGCCCACAACCAGGCATGTGCCCTGACCGGGAATTGAATGGTGACCTCTTAGTTCATAGGTCAATGCTCAAACACTGAGCAAAACTGGCCGGGCCCATTTATCTTTTTAAACCACTCTGTGGAACTTCCAGAGAAAATGAGAATTTTAAAGGAATGTTTAAAAAAAAAAAAAGGAACAAAATTCCATATCCAATAAAATTTCACATTCTTTATTAAAAAGTAAAAATCAGATATGGAGAGGAAATGTTTCTGTTTTAAGTCATTAAAAAGTCAAAGGAGAAATCTGAAACCATGTCCTTAATTTACCCTTATTACTAACATTCTTATTTGTAATAAAAATAAAAAGCTATTTACTTGCCCTTAAGTACCCAACTCTCCACTCTAAAGTAAAATCAGTAATCCTTAATAAACACTACTTTACAATTCTAAATTTAACATAAATATTAAAAGGGACATTTAAAACCTCCATGGTAACAATTCAGCAATTCCAGTTCTGGGTATATAGAACTGAGAGCAGAGACTCAAACAGTTACTTGCGTACTAATAATAACAGGAGCTTTATTCACAATAGCCAAAAGTTGTAAACAACCCATATATCTAACAGATAAATAGGTAAACAAAATGTGGCATATACACATATATTTATATAACATAGAGTACTATTAAGCCATAAAAAGGAATGAAATTCGGATACATGCTACAATATAGATGAACCTTGAAGATATCATGCTAAGTGAAATAAGCCAGTTACAAAAGGACAAATATTGTATGATTCCACTTTTATGAGGTACCTAGAATAGGCAAATTCATAGTAGCAGAAAGCAGAATAGAAGTTACCCGGGATGGGGACAGGATGGGGAATTACTGTTTAATGGGAACAGAGTTTCTGTTTGGGATGAAGAAAAAGTTCTGGGAATGGACAGTGGTGTTGATTGCACAGACTGTGAATGTACTTAATGCCATGAATTGTACACTTAAAAAATGGTTGAAATGATAAACATTATAATATATAAACATTATATTTTTTCCATAATAAATGGTCTTAAAAATACCAACATTATTCATAATTCTAGAATACTATACATGAATTGTTATATAGGTTATTATTGTAACAAATGAATATACCATCATCATCCTCTAAACTCCATTTTTTCCCTTGTTTCATCTCTTCAATTTCCTTTTTCAGTTCCCCTATGTTTTCCATGGCCTTTTTGCGTTGTTCTTCTCGCCATTTTTCTACTCTTTCTTTCCGCTTTCTCATTTCTTCTTCCAGCTTATTTTGGTCAAAGTTCTTGGGAGGAAAACAGGAGATAGAGGAAAGCAAGGATAAACGATTTTACTCTAGGTGATATTCCAAGTATTTTCCCAAAGTATATAAAAAGGAAAAAAACGGATGTATATACAAACTCCTATATATACACCAGATTAAGGTCACACATCTTTTAAATATCTCCAAGAATATACCCACACAATGAAATAGTAAAAAAAGCATCTTCGCCCAGCTGGTGTGGCTCAGTAATTGAACATCAACCCATGAACTGGGAGGCCGCAGTTGTATTCCTGGTCAGGGCAATGCTCAGGTTGCGGGCTCAGTACCCAGCAGGGGTGTACAGGAGGGAGAAGGTCATTATTTCTCTCTTGTCGACGTTTCTTTCTCTCTAACCCTTTCCCTTCCTCTCTCTCTAAAAAAAATCAATAAATACCTGGGTTTATCAATTTTTTAAGCATTTTCAACTAATAAAATAGACAGATTTCAAACACCATAAATTAATCTCATTTTAGATACAAGCAATATGCACACATGAATTCAACTTCTTCCTCAAAGTAAAAACTACATGACTTACCAAAGTTCCCTAGTTATTAGTTATTCTCAACTTTAAATCATCTGAACTCCTCCAAGATTGCCTCCATGAAAAGCAATTTTCTATTATAAATTATTAAGTAAATAAAAGCTATTTATCGTCCTAACCGGTTTGGCTCAGTGGATAGAGCTTCGGCCTGCGGACTGAAGGGTCGCAGGTTCGATTCCGGTCAAGGGCATGTACCGTGATTGTGGGCACATCCCCAGTAGGAGGTGTGCAGGAGGCAGCTGATCAATGTTTCTCTCCCATCAATGTTTCTAACTCTCTATCCCTCTCCCTTCCTCTCTATAAAAAATCAATATATATTTTTTTTTTTAAAAAAGCTATCAACATGATTAAGAAGTTTTGGTCTTTTAGCCTTTAGGTCTACGTTTCATAGAAACAGCCATTCTAAAGCCATTATTAAGATTATTAATAATACTCTTAAGAGAAGACAGCAAATCACCACATAATCAGGGACTTAAAGATTAAACATTATATATATCAAAATGTTACATATGTTGCCACCATAGATAGGTATGGAAACGCAGCACATGTAGAAAACAGTCAAAGAAAATATTACATAATTATAATGTGATGGTGTTTTGGGATTACAGAGAATTATTTCTGAACTTTCCAAATATCTTATAATATTATATAATGCTTGATTTCAAAAATAAATTTATTTCTTAAAGAAACAAAAAAGTTTTTTCCCCTGAATTTATAGTCTTTATAATAATTCCATCCTCTCTAAAGATGAGCCCCAGAAAGCTTATGTGCTTTTCTCAAGGTCACCCAGTCATTCAATAGAAGAAACTGGATCAGAAACCAGACCTCCCAGACTTATGTTGCATTCTCTCAGCTACCCGGCTCAGCAAGGAGATCCTTTTAAAAAAATTATTTAAAATACAGACCTCCCAGACTTATGTTGCATTCTCTCAGCTACCCAGCTCAGCAAGGAGAACCTTTTAAAAAAATTATTTAAAATACAACCACTAAAAATTAGAACAAACTCAAAAAGAGAACAAAACAATGACGCTATAATGCATTCTGAAATGGACAAAAGATATGAGTAGGCAATTCAAAGAAAGTGCAAATAGTAAAAATCTTAAAGGGTCCTGGGTTCGATTCCAATCAAGGGCATGTACCCCTGCTGCCGGCTTCTCCCAGGCTCGGGTCCTAGTTGGGGGCTCGTACAGGAGGCAACCAACCAATGTGTTTCTCTCACATCGATGTTTCTCTGTCATAAAACCTCTCTCCCACTCTCCCTAAAAAAATCAACGGAAAGGGTGAGGCTTAACAAAAAAATAAAAAATAAAAATATTCACTTATATTTAAAGACATGCAACTCAAAATAATACCAATTACCTCCAATTACATTGGTAAAAATTAATTTTTCAAATTCTTATGTTAGCAAGGAAGTAAGGAAACAGACATTTTCATATGTCTTAAGTCAATTTATACAACTTATTTTATGGCAATTTGATACCAATTTACCTTATGCTATATTCACAAAGAACATAGATACAGTAATTAATGCACCATTGTTTAAAATCACAGACTGGAAACAAATTAAATATCCATCAAAGGTGATCTTTTTACATTGTTTCAACAGAATACTATGAAGGCACTAAAAATAATAAGCTTTATCTACGTATGCAGCTACAGCAAGATCTCCAATATATAACAAATGAAAACAGCAAGGTATTCTATTTCTAAGATGGTGGGTATACTGCTGCTTATTATGTTGTTGTTTTTTTTAATATATTTTATTGATTTTTTACAGTGAGGAAGGGAGTGGGATAGAGAGTTAGAAACATCAATGAGAGAGAAACATCGATCAGCTGCCTCCTGCACACTCCCGCCTGGGGATGTGCCCGCAACCAAGGTACATGCCCTTGACCAGAATCGAACCTGGGACCCTTGAATCCGCAGGCCGACGCTCTATCCACTGATCCAAACCGGTTAGGGCTTATTATGTTTTTTAATACATTTTCATTGACTTTTTACAGAGAGGAAGAGAGAGGGATATTTAGAAACATCAATGAGAGAGAGAGAGAAATACCAATCAAATGCCTCCTGCATGCCCCCTACTGGGGATCACGCCCGCAACCAAAGTACATGCCCTTGACTAGAATTGAATCTGGGACCTTTCAGTCCACACTCTATGCACTGTGCCGAACTGGTAGGGCTGCTTATTATTCTTGAGATCTTAATTGATAAATACTGTGCCGAACTGGTAGGGCTGCTTATTATTCTTGAGATCTTATATATTGATAAATTTATAATTTTAAAGTATACAAAAGCAAGATACAAAATGCTGCATATGGTATGATAATAGTTTGTAAGCAAAAACAGGTATGTATAGATAGGCAACATTTTCAGAAAAAAATTTTCTCATGGAAACAAGTACTATTTTATCTTATATATGTTATTTCAAAATAAAACAGAGCATTAAAAAAATAAGAATTTGTCATTGTAGAAACAAGTTTATATTATATAGTTATTTATGCTAGTAAACATACGCCAGCATCTTTTTCTTTTTCATCTTCCTTGTCATCTTTGTCTTTTTTCTTCTCTTTAGAACTTTCTCCACTATCTGTTTTCTCTTTGGACCTAGACCTTCTAAAAAGAGAGAGAAAAACATATCATCTATATGTGCTTGGAAACATTCATTTTAAAATACTCTTATAGATTTGTATTTTACTTTTTAGGTAAGAAATAAACTTCCAAGAGTCACATGCATTTTTATATTCCATTAATAAATACCTTGGAAATATAATAAAAAATTAATGCTATGACACTAATTGTAAATAAGAAAAACAGGATATATCATAGAAAAACTACAAAATTTAAATTGGAGGGGTAAAACTTAACGAATGGAGAAACATACCAAGACATTAACATTCTATAAGATTAAAAATAGTAATAATAATAATTTTAATGTAATCAAATTGGTCTTTTTTGTCCCTTTATGATCAGTGCTTTTTAAAATACCTAGAAATGCTTCCAGATTTGATGAAAATATTCAGAGATAAACAAGATACTCTCTAGTATAAACTTCTATTTTATTTTTTTGTTAATCCTTACCCAAGGATATTTTTTCCATTGAATTTCAGATAGAGTGGAAGATAAGGAAGGGGAGAGAGAGAGAAAAAAAAGAAGAAATCGATGTGAGAAAGACACACTGATGGTTCCTCCTGCAGGAGTCCCAAAGAGAGCCGGGATCAAACCTGCAACCCAGGTACTGCCCGGGAAGAGAACCGGCAACGCTTCAATGCAAGGGTTGATGCTCTAACCACTGAGAAACACCGGCCAGGACATAAACTTCTAAAAGGGTTGCAGGCTTGAACCCCAGTGAGGGACATGCAGATGGCAACCCATCAGTGTTCCGCTCTCGCATCAATGTTTCTCTTCCCCTCTCCCTTCCTCTCTCTCTAAAAAATCGGTGAAAACACATTTAAAAAAAAATCATTACAGAGTGAAACAACAAACCAGAGTAAGAAAATATATTTGCCACTCATATAATTGACAAAAAACAACTATACAGGATATCTAAAAACAAAAATAAAAACCTCCTATAAATCTGTTTAAAGAGAGAAACTACCCAATAGGAAAATGAGCAAAGATGTAAACAAGTACTTCAGAAAAGAGATCTGAATAACCAATAAACATATGAAAGTTCAATCTCATTAGTAATCACAGAAATGCAAATTAGTAATCACAATGATATTGGTATTACATGTCTACTCAATTAACAAAAAATTTAAAGGACTGTCCTGGCCAGTGTGGCTCAGTTAGTTGGGCTTTGCCCCTTGAACCAGGAGGTGGCCAGTTGGATTCAGCATCAGGGCACATGCCCAGGTTTCAGGCTCAAACCACAGTAGGAGATATGCAGAAGGCAGCTAATCAATGTTGAGCTATCACATGAATGTTTTTCTCTCTCTCTCCCTCGCCCTTCCTCTCTCTCTAAAATCAATAAACTATTTTAAAATATTTTTTTAATTTAAAAGACTGACAATACCAAACACTGTCAGGGCATAGAGCAACATAATTTTCATATACTTCTGGTGGGAGTATAATTAATAATACTCTTTGGAAAGCATTCGGGATTACCTAGTAAAAATAAAGCTACGCTTATTCTATGATCATGTAATTTCACTCCTAGATATACGCCCTAGGAAACTCATGCAAATGTATACCAGTATTATATATACAAAAATGTTCATAATAACCAAAAAGTTAAAACAACCCAAACATCGATCTAAGTAGAATGAATAAACTGTGGTATATTTATACCACAGATTGCATTCAGCAATGAAAATGTACTACTGTTATAAGCAACAAAGATAAGTCTCAAAAAACATTGAGCAAAGACACAAAAGAATACATGACTCATTCACGTAAAACATATAAGTCTAAACTATTCTTTTTCCGATAAAAATTCAGGTGGTAAAACTATAAAGAAATACAAAGAAATTACTAGCACAAATGTTAGAACTGGTTTTTATCCAAGGAAATAGAGACCTCAGTTACAGAAGGGATGTGGAGGGCTTCTGACAATGTTCTATTTCCTGACCTTGGTGATGGTTACATGGATGTTGCTTTAAAATTATTTAACAAACTGCATGTTCAGATTTTATTCACTTTTATGAATTTACACACACACACTTTTTTTTGACATTTTACGTTATTTTTTTGTGTGTGAAAATGCACATAACGTTTATCATCTTAACCACCTTTAAGTACACAGTTCAGTAGTGTCAAATACATCCACACCGCTAGGCAGCCACCGTCACTATCCATCCTGGTAACTCTGTCTTGTCACCAATGTGTTACACATGTTACATGCAGCATAAACAAGGTTTCTTTTTAGGGCAATGATTCCATTTCTCTAGCTCTGTAGTCATGAGGCCACGTGGGTCTAGAACAGATGTAATCCTGGGTGTTTTAGGAAAATGACTTTCCTGATTATTGGCATTTCTGTGGGTGAATACTTTGAAAACATAGCTATCCTTTCTGACTGGTTGCCTGCATCCCCCCAAGTTCCTATGTTGAAATCTTCACATACACTTTTGTTTTAGTTTTTGTTTTATGATTAACCAGAGAGTAAGTTTATTAAAGCTAGGGATGTGAGACAAGGGCTTGATAGAAGAAGCAACAGGAGAGAGCCTAAGCAGGCTGCTTTAGCTCTCTAGAAATGCCACAGAGAAGAAACAAGCCTAGGCAGGCTGCTTCAGCTCACTGCAAAGTCAGAGAAAAGGGGCCTTGGAGACAGATTCAGGAAGTTAGCCCGGGACGAGCTGTCACTGCCCACTGCTCCCTGGTTACAACTCTCATGGGGCCCTTAAAGTTTAGGAGATGCATGCCTGAGGGAAGAAAGGCATGGGTGTACTACCAGGGAGAATGCACCCCATATACACTTTTTTCCAGTTTTATTACACGGACTTCGGTAAAATAAAATTTTCTAAGTAAAATAAATGACATGGGAAATGTCATGATTAATATAAAGACTATACAAAAAACAGATACAAGACCATATATCAACTATCCTATGAACCACATTAGAAACAATAATAGGCAAAGAATAAACCACTAACAAGATAAATATAGAGTTAAACATACTATGTTTAACAGACATACTATCTCAAACTGAAACATATACATTTAAATTACACAAAGTTCACTTATCTGAACAGCAATTCAGCAATGCATACCATTTCATGTTATTTGTCAATGTCAAAAATGCTAACAAAATGATTTCAAAGAAAAAACATAGTTCGAGATGTTTATAAAATATATTTCTGACCATTAATAGTTATTAAATAAAACAATGCATTATGCGTGTTAAAATAGTCTGGTATTTTCCAGTTGAATTATAAGCTTTAAAACCTGTTAAAACAAAATTCTACCAAGAGTTCATGGTAGGAGTCAAATTCAGTAATTATTTTTAAAGTTTTCTTTAATTAATTTATTTTAGAGAGAAGCAGGGGGAGAGGGAGGGGGAAAGAGGGAGAGGGAGAGACACTGACTTGTTGTTCCCTTTATTTATGCATTCACTGACTCTTGGATGTTACCTGACTGGGGATCGAACCCACAACCTTGGTATATCAGGATGACAATCTAACCAACTGAGCTACCTGGCCAGGACCTAAAGATTTTTTAAAAAATATAAGTAATAGGGAAGACAGTCAGTTCCCAACTTGCATGACAGATACAGCCCAATGATAACATTACCTATTCTCAGCTTTCTTGCTTTTATTGCCAGGACTGGAGGATCGGGATCGGCGGCCCCGGCTTCTACTCCTTGAGCGTCTCCTGTCTCGACTTCGAGATCTTCTTCGCTCTCGACTTCTGTCTCTCTCTCTACTTCTGGAACGCCTGAAAAGGAGATACTTTTCATATATTCTATTATCAAGTGGAACTATTTCAGTTTATGGTTCTATCCCACAGTGAAAAAAGCTTCTTAATTTTCACCATTATTAAAGGCAGAGATTGAGATTCAATTAACTATCAAACCAGTAAAATAGGGAAGAGGTAATGCCAATTCTTAAAAGTGGTCACTGAAAAAAATGAGGATCCTAATTTCAAAATAAAGTTTACTGAAAAACACAGCAAATCTGTAATAATAGCAAGCTGAAATCTATAGCCCATAATATAGAAAATCTAAATTTCAAAGACAGCCTTAACCTAAGGATGGACAAAATAGGACTGTGGGAAGGTTGCAGATATGACAATGAGAAGACCAGAGAACCTATCCTGGTGCTGCTACTAACTAGTGGAGGGCAAACAGCAGATCAACTCTCTGGGTCTTAGTTTCCTCATCTATAAAATATGGAGACGTCACAATATAATCCCAAAATCCTTCTTGCTCTAAAATCTTGTGATTCTACCTTTCACACCAAAAAGTCAAAGACCAGATCCTAAATGAACACTTTCACTTAAGTTCTTGACTGAACTGTATGAAACTCTTCCTGGGACCACATAATATAAAATTGAGTAAGATAGCACTATCCACAATGTCAAAGGTATTATACACTACCTTTACAATCTCTCCTTCCAATGTTTGAAAAAGATAAAGCCAAAGTTCTTTCTGTGATCAGTTCACAGAAACTGTACCACCTGTATTCTTTCCTATTTTAATGAGAAACTGTATTAGAAAAAAAAAATTTTTTTGGTATGGGGAGATTATTTTTATTTTAAAACTGTTTTTCACCCCCAGAAAGGGTGAAAAGTGCAAGGAATGGCTGCTTGACTATAATATGTAATCAAGTAAAAACAAAATTAAAATTTTAGATGTTCTTTCATTCAAATATGAATAAGTTCTTTAAAACAGTCTCAAACAGTAAGCAGGACCCGGAGATGGCTCTATCCTGCTTCCGTCTGTCCGCTTTATGGATTCTCTGAACATGGTGGTAAGCTCTCTTGGGACATAATTAGAACAGAACACCTTTGATGGCATATAACCTTACCTTTAGCTTCTTTTCTAACCTATCTCAGAAGGGCTTTAAGGAATCACTTTGGATTACAGAAAATACAACCGAAGTTTCCAAACTTAAAATACTATTTGAGTCTTTATTCTAGCCAACAATTTTCAACTGAAGTGCCACAAGAATTTCTTTTAATATTTTTAATTGATTTTATTTCTTTAATGCTCACCCAGGAACACTTTTCCATTGATTTGTAGAGAGAGTGGAAGAGAGAGGGAAAGACAGAGAAAAATATCCATGTGAGAGAAACACACATTGCCTCCTGCATGCGCCCTGACCAGAGCCTGGGCCTATAACCAAGGTATGTGCCCCTGACTGGAATCAAACCCGGACTCTTCGGTCAGCAGGCCAACACTCTATCTACTGAGCCAAACTGGCTAGGGTTTAATTGAATTTTTGAGAGAAAGAGAAAAAGCACTGATGTGTTGTTCCACTTACTTATGCATTCATGTATGTGCCCTGACTGAGGATCAAACCCACAACTTTGGAGTGTAGAGACAAAATTCTAACCAACTGAGCTACCCAGCCAGGGCAAGTATTTTTAAAACATACAATAACTGCCCTAGCAGTTTGGCTCAGTGGATAGAGCATCCACCTGTGGACTGAAGGGTCCCAAGTTCAATTCCGGTTAAGGCACATGCCTGGGTTGCGGGCTGGATCGTGCAGGAGGCAGCTGATAGATGATTCTCTCTCATCATTGATGTTTCTATCTCTATCTCCCTCTCCCTTACTCTGATATCAATAAAAAATTTTTAAAAAAATAAATAAATAAAACAATAACAGATTATTTAGTCAAGGGCACTGACCTCTTTCCCCTTAAATTGTTAAATTAAAAAATGACAATGGACAACACAACAATAGCCATCCAGTGTGAATGCTCTGTCTTGAACCGTAAATATACAGGTCATATCACAGAGCTGCATCTGATTGGTCATGTCACATTATAAGGTTGTATCTAATTTAATTCTTGGTACCAGAAATCCTTATATATAAGAACTAGAGGCCCGGTGCACGAAATTCATGGGGGGGGCGGGGTGTTCTTTAGCTCGGCCTGGGCCCTCTCACTCCTTACCGCTCAGCTTGCTGATCCTGAGCACTGCAGCAGAGGTCAGAGAGGCTCTCACCACCACTGCTGCGCTCGCCAGCCGTGAGCCAGGCGGCACTCCCCCTGTGGGAGTGCACTGACCACCAGGGAGCAGCTCCTGCATTGAGCGTCTGCCCCCTGGTGGTCAGTGC
>NW_005357764.1:6657403-6658755 GCF_000412655.1 Myotis brandtii | reverse complement strand
AAAAATATATTTTTATTGATTTCAGAGGAAGGGAGAGGGAGAGATAGAAACATCAATGATCTGGAAACATCAATATTCCCTACTGGGAACAGAACCCACAACCCAGGCATGTGCCCTTGACCAGAATCAAACCTGGGCCAACACAGACCAACACTCTATCCACTGAGCCAAATTGACTAGGGCTAGGCACCTGATTTTTTACAAAGTCACTTTTATTTTGTTAATCAATCAAAACTATACCTTTTTCTTGTCAGATCAACAAAAAATATTTTTGGTGTGCCACATAATTTTAATAATTAGTTTATGTGTGTCATGAGATGAAAAAGGTTGAAAATCATGGTTCTAGGAAAATCAGTTCTGAACCTAATCAAACAAGCTGGAGTCAAAGCAGAGGGCAGCATATTTTGTTAATCAATCAAAACTATACCTTTTTCTTGTTAGATCAACAAAAAATATTTCTGGTGTGCCACATAATTTTAATAATTAGTTTATTAGCAGCGAACAGGCCACTAAATTCTAGTCCAAAACACATTTTTGAATAAGCCCGATTAAGATAAGACTCAACCTATCATCGGTCCTTGGAGATTAACATCCTTACCTCAGACGCTTCCGGTCCCTTGACCGAGATCTTCGTTTATCCCTGCTGCGAGACCTCTCTCTCCTTCTGTCTCTCTCTCTGCTTCTAGACCGACGGTCATCTCCACGTTTACTTCTTTTGTCTGAGGGTGAGCGACTTCTAGAGCGACTTCCAGAACGTCCCCGTGATGCTGATCGCTTCCGATAGTGGCTAGGTTAAGTTAAAGATTCAGTTGAGCAGACACAGGTAGCTTCTACTATATCTTATTTATTATATTTTTCCAAAAAAAAATCTCAGCAGACAAATTAAACACTGAAAAGACTTTATACACGGTTTTTGTTGTTTTTAATTAGGGGGGAAATGAGCCCTTCGGCTATAGCACACGCAGGGGGTGGGAAAACTATCTTGAAAAGGAAGAAAAGAGAGCAAACAAAACAGACCAAGCCCCAAGCAGATTGCATTCTGTAAAGGAAGGCATGACAAATATAAATATACAAAATGCTTTGTAGTGCTACGGAAAAAAACAGATCAAAGTAAAGGAAAAAGGGAGGGAATGGGAAATAGATTTTGCTATTTTATACGAGGGCGGTACGAGAAAAGAAAATGATAGTCTATACTCAATCTAAACATAAAGGTTAGCATACCGAATTCAACAACATATGAAAAAGATCATGCAATCACACGATCATGAATCCGTCCAGGGGGTTCGGCCGATAGCGCAGGGGAACCCGGTGCCCGTCGCCGGCCCACGTCCAGCCACTGGCTCAGCCGAGGT
>NW_005357764.1:6655404-6657225 GCF_000412655.1 Myotis brandtii | reverse complement strand
CATGCTGCCGGCGCGGGAAAGCGGCGCCCTGCGGACGACGCGCAGGAGAACCGGACAAAGGAAGAGGCCGCGCTACACCCTGCTCGCCGGCGAGAAGCAGCACTAAGCGGCGGTAGCAGCCACAGCGGTGGAAGCCGTCCGAGCGCCGCCAACGAAAACAGGACGTCCTGGCGCCGGCGGCAGCAGGAAGGGAAAGGTGCGTCGCAAGCGGCTTCCTCTCCACAGCGCCTCCTGTCGGCTGGAGGCCGCACAGCGCCGGCCGCGCCGAAAGAAGATGCCGTGCCTGGGTTTTGCCGGCATAGCCACAGAGGACCCCTTGTGGACTCAGAGAAGGTCTTTCCTGAAAGGACCACCGAGGTGCCAAGAGCATCCTGGAGCTGTCCTAGGCCTTGTACTGACGTCCGCCTTACCCTGTGCTGAGTGATGCTACAAACATCTCCGTTCACTCTCATTCATTTATACATTCACTAGAGGCCCGGTGCACAAATTTGTGCATGGGTGGGGCCGCCCGGAGTGGGTGGGGGGGCAGTCGGGGGTGGAGCTGGCCAGGGAGAGGGTCCACGGGCCGTTGGCCTGCCAACCTCGCCCCTGGTCGAACTCCCAGTTGAACTCCCGGTCGAGGGGACAATTTGCATATTAGCCTTTTATTATATAGGATTCGCTTATAGTATATGTTGTTCTATATTGGGCATGTGCTAAGTCCTAGGGAGTTTACAATCTCGTGGGGAACATAGACATTAGAAACACAAGCAGATGTAATAAAACAAGAAAGAGATCCCACCATAGGAGAGGGGTTCAGAAGAAGAGTTCCCTGAGGAAATGATCTTTGAGGGGAGATTGAAGAGTAAGAAGTTAACTTGATGGAGAAGAGGAAGGAGAGCCAAACACACTTAACACATACACACACACCATTCGCAAGATTATAATGGTTCTCAACATTGCCTGTGCTTGAAAGCTTAAATAAAAATACATATGTGTGTGTTCTGATTTCATTGGTCTAGAGTGCTTCCTGCACATTGGGAATTTTCAAGTTTCCCAGATGATTCTGAATTGCAGTCAAGGTTGAGAGAAAACTTGCCCAGTGGGAGGCACACAGATACGTTGAGTTGTTCTAGCAGAAAGGTGTAGTGGAGTTGGGGAGAGGCTCTCATATTTACATACCTCTCTACTGTTTTTATTTTCTTACATGATAGAAAAGGTGTGTTTTGATTGTGGCGGTCGTTGAGTGAATGTACACATTTGTCAAAAATTGATGCATTTTACTGTGTGTAAAGTTTACCTCCATACATTTGATTTTTAGAAAAATGCAACCGAGTAAGGCTCCTAGATGAGTTTTGCTCTTCCTCTGTGGCTTTACTACCTACCTGTAGCTGCAGTGTAGTCGATGCCAAGGGTAAGGAAGGCCTGTGTTAATATGTGACAGAATGAACACAAGGATGGGTAAGGTATCAGAGACACTGTAAATTATTTCTGGGCTGAAGGTAAGGTGTGTGGGTTTCAGTCTGAAAGAAATAGGAAAACACTAGTGATAAATAGTGGAGATACTGAGAAATGGTCAAGTTCTAGACATATCCCAGAGGCATCTCTCCAGACACTAATTGTTATATTAGATGTAAACTGTGAGGTAAAGGGAGAAATAACGGTATGCCCTGGTTTTTAACAAAACTGTGGATTGTGGTTAATTTGTGGAGAGAAATGTGGGAGAGCAGCAAATTTTTTTTTAAATATATTTTATTGATTTTTCACAGAGAGGAAGGGAGAGAGATAGAGAGTTAGAAACATCAATGAGAGAGAAACATCGATCAGCTGCCTCCTGCACAT
>NW_005357764.1:6642644-6654789 GCF_000412655.1 Myotis brandtii | reverse complement strand
CCCAGCCTGCACCCTCTCCAATCTGGGACCTCTGGGGGATGTCTGACTGCCAGTGGGATCGGGCCTAAACTGGCAGGCAGACATCCCTCTCACAATCCGGGACTGCTGGCTCCCAGCCACTCACCTGCTTGCCTGCCTGATTGCCCCTAACTGCTCCCCTGCTGCCCGATTGCCCCCAACTGCCCTCCCTCTGGGCCTGGTCCCCCGCAACTGCCCTCCCTCTCCTGCAGGCCCGGTCGCTCCCTAACTGCCCTACCCTGCTGGCCTGATCACCCACAACTGCCCTTCCCTGTCAGCCATCTTGTGATGACATGGGAGCGACCACCTTGTACAAGGGTGTGATGGTCAATTTGCATATTAACTCTTTATTATATAAGATAATACATGGTATTTAAAGCAATGGAACTGGATGCAGCCATGCAGAAGTTACAACTTAAACAGATTTTTTAAATTACATATCTTGATTTTATGTGAAAAAAACTGAGACTTGTGGGGAAAACAACAGAGATTTGGGAAACAAATTTAATCCTAGATCACTAATCATTTTGGAATCTAAGCTGGAACCAGAACCCAGGCATCTGATACCCTGACTAAAGTTCTAACTCCTCTTTAAGACAACACTTTGAAGTGAAAATACTGACTTTTTAATCAGCTGCCTCCTGCACACCTCCTACTGGGGATGTGCCCGCAACCAAGGTACATGCCCTTGACTGGAGTCGAACCTGGAAACTTTCAGTCTGCAGGCCGAAGCTCTATCCACTGAGCCAAACTGGTTAGGGCAGTAGACCTCTTTTTATTGAGCTTTGCTTTACTGCACTTCACATTGTTTTTTTACAAATTGAAGTGTGGCAGCACTTCATATTCTATTGGTGCCATTTTCCAATAGGCCCAGATGATGGTTTGCATATTTTATTTCCTTTTTTGGTCTTCTCCTGCCTTAGATTCCAACTGAAACATTAACTCATTTTGGATCTCCCACCTGCTGGCTTTCAGACTAGAACTTATACCTAACTGCGGATCTTGAAATGTCTCAGTTCCAAAATTTCAGGAGCTAATTCCTTAATAAATATCTATCTATCATCTATCTAAAACAAATGTTTGTTTTTATATGTCAATAGTATCAACCAATGGTAATTGGCACCAATTCAACACCAACAGGAATCCCCAATTTGGGGTGAAGAAAGAAGCTTTATTTAGTGCCAACAGCTCAAAGGTAATACAGCGCGGCTGTGACGGCACTGCTGGGAACACCTCAATAGTGCTACCGTGCTGCTGTGCTGCACCGATGGGAGGCTGCCCTGGGGCCAGGGCCCTCTTCAGCTAGGCCGCTCCACTCCTCCATGGTCCATTCCACGCTGCCTTGCTCTGTGCCAGTCTGCGCCAGTCTGCTCTGGCAAATATCTTCAGTGTTTCAGCTCCAGCTGGGGAAACACAGTCTTCAGTCTTTGGTGGAAAGTGCACTCCTATAAAGTTTTTGTTGTTGTTAATCCTCACCAAGGATCTTTTTTCCATTGATTTTTAGAGGTGGGAGAGATAGAGACCGAGAGAGAAACATCGATGTGAAAGAAACATTGATTGGTTGCCTCCCACACGCACCCGACTGGGGCTGGGGAACCTGCAACCAGAATTGCACCTGCGACCCTTCAGTCAGTGTGCAGACGTTCTAACCACTGAGAAAAACTGGTCAGGGCTAAAGTATATTTAAATTAAGGCATGGACAGTGTTTTTTAGACATAATGCTACTACACACTTAATAGACTACAGTGTAATCAAAAATTCTCTGTGCACTGGGAAACCAAAAATTCTTTTGACGCACTTGATAAATATTCACTTTATTGTGGTAGTCTGGAACCAAACATGCAATATCTCCAAGGTAGGCTTGCAATTATAGTCCACCATGTCTCTAATACAACCCTTTTAGCAAACTGCCCTGGCTTCCAAAGCTGATGTTGATTCTAATTAACCTAATTCCGAATCTCTCATAAGCCTCTTGCTGTTTTTAGTACCGACTGATGCGCACCTCCATTTACACAACTAGTCTGATTGAAGCTACTGATCGAAGATGTCACCTCTGAACAACCATCTTAATCAATCCAGTTTTAAGCCATATACATATCAAGTCCCCGAAATTTCCAAAGAAAATTTTTTTTTTATTCCAGATACTAATACATTTTTTTCTTTCGATACTACTCAACACGCTTAAGGTGGCATCAACAGACACAAGTATCTTACAGCTCTTCTCTTTTAAAGAAATTTGATAATGATCTCTAATTACTAAAATTTATCATGTGTCAAGTTGCTAAATGGGGCCTTTTTAACTCAGACCTTCAGATTATGAGACTGACGCGCTGCCTACTGTGTTAAGGAGGCAGCTGCTTTAAATGGGGCCTTTTAAAAAAGAAACAGAAGTAAACATATGCAATTGAAGGCCCCTAGTGTCTTCTCAGAGATTGAGGGGGTTGTGACAAATCAGGGATGCTTTCCAAACCTCTGGATACTAGCCCTGGCTGGTTTAGCTCAGTGGATAGAGCTTTGGCCTATGGACAAGTGCATATGCAAGGGTTTTGGGCTTGGTCCCCAGTAGGGGGCATGCAGGAGGCAGCCAATCAATGGTTCTCTCTCATCATTAATGTTTCTATCTCTCTCTCCCTCTTCCTTCCTCTCTGAAATCAATAAAAAAATATTTTTTTAAAAAAAACCTCTGGATACTAGATTCATTGTGGAATCAGGAAAAAAATGTGTGCTTGTAATCTTATCCTAAGTCAGAAGACTAGACTTAAATTATACTTCTTCTACATTATTCTGATTAAAAATAAAGTGACACAAATCAAGACTGTGAGTAATAATGAAAAAGGACATATGTTTTTAATATCACAAGGATTAACTAAATAGACCATACAAAAATGTGTAAGGAAAAGTAATAACGAGCAATATAACACACGTTTTATACTCATTTAAGACAAACCTTACAAATATGAGTGTTACCAAGTTAGTTTATAGAACATTTATGCTATTGAGTTTCATACCTCAGTCAATTCTTCAAATCCCACTTTTATATCTAACCATTCTAGTCTAGTTTGCTTAAAAATACTCCTGAAAATTGAAAACTCAAAAGTGAAAATTTCCAATTCTAAGATTTTTAGAGAGAGAAAAACATTGATGTGAGTGTTACAGTAAAAGATCCTTCAGCCATCTCCTCACCGGCCAGGACAATAAAAAATTTTCATAAATAAAAATAAAGATTTCATAAATACCTTCTAATTTCATATGTATGGATCTTAATCCTTTCTCCCATTACAATGCTTGCACTGGAGTAAGGATTAAGATACTGACTCTCAACACCTTCAACAACAAAGATAAAATTATTTTAAAAAAGAGATACTGACTCAACAAAAGATACAATTGGCTACCTTATTTGGCTCTTATAAATGAAACTGTGCACACTTAACATTAGAAAATTCAGTTTCTTTCATTTTATTTTTAAGATGGCATCATTTCTCAGGAAAGAACAACCAAATACATGACACAGTCCCCAATTACAAAGGGCTGGCTGAGACCTTGTTTCTCTGCCGAAATACAAATCTTAGAAGTTAGGGAAAGGTGTAGACTAGGGATTCTAATTAAACAAGAAAAATCAGTTAATGACATTGGTACTCTATTCTTCACATCAGTATTAATGCAAACTCAATGCTTTTAAGTCAGAGGATCTGCCATTTCATTCCAAATCAAGTAGTTTTACAACCCCTACAAAGTAAAAGAATTACATAAAGATGTGACCCGATTTGCCTCCTTTAAAGACACTGCAATATGACAGAAAGTGGTTTTCTGTAAGCTTCTCCTGAGTTCTGCAGGCTTCATGGTACTTCAGAGGCCCAATACTCAAGCAGTTCATGACAAAAGATAAAGGTGAAAAAGTAGACACAGAGATCTGTGAAAACTTCACCCATTTTGCTGTACGTATCCATTGATCGATTTATCACTTCAGCAGGAATTCCAGATAATAGAAGTGCTGCTGTTAGTACTGTTGTCTTTATCTTCTTTTCACCCTGTACACAGAAAGACAAATAAATCCTACAGCTTTCAGAAGACAACTTAAACTCTACAAAAATATTATCAGTGCTATTTTTGCCTAACTGATTGCAAAACTGGTAATGAAGTTTCAAAATATCAATCAATAATATATCAACAAGCATTACAAACCTTTACTGAGCATATAATATGTAAAGCAGTAAAATGCTAAGCAGTAGGGAGAAAGATACCATTCTTGCTATCAACAGTTAAAAAAAGATAGGACAGGCCTAGTTGGTTTTGCTCAGTGGTTAGAGTGTTGGCCTGCGCACCCAAAAGTCTCGGGTTCCTTTCCTGGTCAAAGTCACCTGGGCTGCGGGTGAGGGAGACACCAGTCTATGTGTGTCTCTAACTTTGGTGTTTCTCTTTCTCTCTCTCTCTTTCCCACCTCCCTCCCTACCTTCCACTCTCTCTGAAAAGCAATAGAAAAAATCCTCAGGTGAAGATTAACAAAGAATAAATAAATAGCCCTAGTAGGTTTGGCTCAGTGGCTAGAACGTCGGCTTGCAAACTGAAAGGTCCCAGGTTTGATTCCGATCAAGGGCACATGCTCAGGTTGTGGGCTCGATCCCCAGTGGGGGAGTTGCAGGAGTCAGCCAATCCATGATTCTCTCTCATCATGGATGTTTCTATCTTTCTCCCTCTTCCTTCCTTTCTGAAATCAATAAAAATATATTTTAAAAAATAATAATAAATAAATAAAGATAGGACATAAATAAGTGCTAAATGAATGCCATGGATAATGTGTAGCATAGTGGCTCAAAGAAGATAGAAATTATTCCAGGGTTTTATATATAAATAAAGCACAGGGAAGGATTTCAGGAGAAAATGGAATTAAAAACAGGCCTTCAAGAATAAGCAAGATTTATATAGAAGTGAGGAGAAATCTTATTGAAAGGTAAGTTTCATGGGGAAAAAAGGGAACATATATAATACTTTCAACAATAAAGAATTATTAAAAATAAATAAATATACATTAAAAAAAAGAAAGCTAAGTCTCATGACAACAAAAGTCCAAGTGACAGGTATACTGGAGGACAGTGAGTAATTTTGTACCAGAATCATAGGAATAATTTGTAGAGCCCAAATTACCATGCAAAGCAACTCACACTTGATTATACATGCAATAAGATATTACTGAACATTTTACTTCCTAATATAATTTTCTAGCTTCATTTTTTAAGAGATTCAAGGCTGAATTTTCACTTAATTTACTGATTTGGTGTCACCAAATCCAGTCACGATTCAAAAATTTTAATAATATAAAAACCTATAGTTACCCAAAAGAAGTCTATGTCCACAAAAAGATTAATACAAGGAAATCCTTAGCTGCTTTAGTCATAATAACCAAAAATTAGAAACAACCAAAGAAGTCTATCAACAGATTAGATAAATAAATTAATATATTCATACAATGGAATATTATTCAGCCAAAAAAGGGGAGGAATAAATTATTAATATGGTTAACAACATGGATGATTATCAAAAATACTATGCAGAAGAAGCCTTGTAAAAAATGCATGTATAGGAATAATTCCATTTATATGGAGTACTAAAACAGAAAAAAGTAATCGATGGTGGGAAAAAGAAAATCTGAGTCTAGGGGCTGTGACTACAGCTGCCTGGAAAGGGGCATGATGAAATTTCCTGATAGTGATGTTCTAAACCTTGAAAGAATTTGGGTTTCATAGGCTGTCAAAACTCATTAAATGGTATACAAAGACTTGAGCAATTCACTGTATGAAAAATTTTACCATAAATTAAAAAAAAAAAAAAAGAGCCCTGTGCACTGAAAGGTTGCTGGTTCAATCCCCGGTTGGGGCACATATGGAAGGCAACCAATCAATGTTTCTCTTTCTGTCTCTCTCTCTCTCTCTCCCTCCCTTCCTCTCTAAGCATGTCCTCTGATGAGGAGGGTTGAAAAAGAAGACAAGAACAATAAACAAACACTGAATTGTAATGATATGTAAGCTGAAATGTGCAGGGGTAAAGTATGTTGATGTTGCGACAGCATGGATGTATCTGGAGATTATGATAAGTGAAATAAGCCCGTCAGAGAAAGACAAATGCCATATGATCTCACTTATATGTGAAATCTAATGAACAAAATAAACTGACAAACAAAATAGAACCAGAGTCATGGATACATGGTACAGACTGACAGATGTGAGAGGGGAGGTGGGTGGGGTTGACAGGATGAAAGAAGGTGAAGAGATTAGCCAAATATATGTGCATAACCCATGGACGTAGACAACAGTGTGGTGATGGCCAGAGGGAAGGGGAGGTGAGGGCTGGATGGAGGTGAGCAAAGGGGGGGAGGAACGAGGAACATTTGTAATAATGTCAATAATAAAAATTAAAAATTAATTAATTAAAATGGATAAAAAATTGGAAAGATACAAGATAAATATAATGAAATGTTAATTAGAGAATCTAGGTTGTAAGTATAAATGGGCGTTACCTGCACAATTCTTTCAACCTTTCTGTGTGTTTAAAAACTGATATAACAAAATGTTTATTTATTTAATGATGTAGAAAATCTTAATTTTTTTGAGGGGAAGAAAGAGAAAAGAGAGAGACAGAGAAACATTGGTTGGTTGCCTCTAGCATGCGCCCCAACAGGGGATCGAATCCACAATCTAGGTAAGTGCCCTGACCGGGAATCAAATCTGCCACCTTCTGAAGTACAGAATGACACTCAAACCAACTGAGCTACAGCAGCCAGGGTTGTTTTTTTATTTATTAATTTTAGATAGAGAGAAAAGATGGGAGAGGGGGAGAGAGAAACATCAATTTGTTGTTCCACTCATTCATGCACTTGTTGGTTGGTTCTTTTTTTTTTTTTGGTTCTTTTTTTTTTAAATATATTTTTATTGATTTCAGAGAGGAAGGGAGAGGGAGAGAGAGAGATAGAAGCATCAAGGATGAGAAAGAATCATTGATCGGCTGCCTCCTGCACGCCCCACACTGGGGGTTGAGCCCACAATCCAGGCATGCGCCCTTAACCAGAATCAAACCCGGGACCTTTCAGTCCACAGGCCGACGCTCTATCCACTGAGCAAAACCAGCTAAGGCCATTGGTTGACTCTTGTATGTGCCCTGACTAGGGATCGAACCTGCAACCTTGGCGTATTGGGACGATGCTCTAACTGAGCTACCCGGCCAGGGCTCTTCCAGAGCTTCTTTACACATATATAAGCAAAATCAAGTATCAAATATCTATGTTTTCTTCCCTTTTACAAAAAAGTATACTGTAGATCCTATTCTGTATTGATTGCCTCCTGCACACAACCTGCTGGGGATCAAGCTCGCAATCTGGGCATGTGCCCTGACCGGGAATTAAACCAGCAACCTCTTGGTGCATGGTCCAATGCTCAACCACTGAGCAACACCAGCCAGGCTTGATTTTTTTCTCTTAATATTTCTTGGCAAGCTTATCATTATCAGTACATGAAGAACTGAATGAGCAGGCCATAACTTTTTTAACTAGTCACTTATTAGTAAACATTGAGATTGTTTCCAGACTTCTGCTATTGCAAAACTACAATCAATGTTTCAAGGGTAAGTTTCTAAACAAATCCTTTTAATAAAATTACACTTTTAGAATATTTGACATCTCACTCCCTGGCATATGTTGTCAATTTGACACAAACTCTTATAAAAATTAAAAAAAAATATTACATCTTTGGGGAAAAAGGTCAATACTAGGAAAATATACATCTGTATCATCAAAAATAATTTTAATTAAAAATAACATTTCTTTTACTCCTTTACTTTGTGTATTTGACCTATTTGGCCTATTAAATATATAAATGTTTCAAATCCATAAAAAAATATGAGGTCTATCAGTGCATTACAAGCCATTAGTCAAATAGCTAAGTAGCCATTTCTCAGCAAAAAACTCACAGAAAACTCAATCACACAAGTAGGAGTATCTTCTATGCCAGCCAAGTGAAGTCCCATAAAACTGTGTATATACATCTGTAGTCAAGCAGACCAGGTAAACAATGATATTCCCCATAATTCTGTTCTACAATTTTGGCCAAATATTTCTTGCAAATATCAGGCCTTTGGCATTAAAGTCGAAGTGCATTGTTATTAAGTGTCCACTAAGGCACACAGTACCATAACTGAACCCATTTTAAAATTAATGTCCTTTATCATAAACAAAAATGTATTACTAAATCTTTACTAAGTAATGAAATTGAACACTTGTATATGTGCACTATTCAAAGTCTGTCTTGAGGTTTTTTTTCTCCCAATCCATGGTAGACCAACATTTTTGTAAAATATGATAAAAATGTTATGGCAATGTCCAATTGCTATAGAGTGTCTAATTACTCACTTTCTGAACTTCACTCATTACAAACAGAACAAAGAGTTTGATTGGTAGCCAATCACACTTTGAGTAGCACTGATTCAGACCATAAGTATAACAAATTTTTTTTAAAAGTTTTTCAGATTATCTAATCATTAATCAATCTAAACACAACAACATAATTTAGAAAAAAAATGTAATTTACCTTGGGAAAATATTTGTATAGTCCCATGTATGCAAGTTGTAAAGTAAGAAATGGAGCAAATATGGACTGTGAAGATAGAAGATACAATTATATATTTCCAACATAATCATTCAAATCACAAATCAAACTAATAGCAGCTATAAATTTTAAGTAACAAAACTAATAAAATATTTAATTTTAGTAGTTGAAAGCAGTCTTGTTTCTACAGAACAGTGAAGAAAATAAAAGGAATTGATTTATTATAAACATGTTTTTCAAGTCAAGTCACTCTCTAATTTTATTTTTTAATATATTTTATTGATTTTTTTAGAGAGAAAGGAAGATGGATAGAGAAATAAAAACATCACTGATCATTGATCAGCTGCCTCCTGCACGATCCCCCACCCCCACCCAGGAGATTGAGCCCAGAACCTGGGCATGTGCCCTGATCTGGAATCGAACCGGTGGCCTCTTGGTTCTTGGCTCAACGCTCAACCACTGAGTCACACCAGCTAGGCTCAAGTCACTCTCTTTAATATCCCCAAAAATGTCTTCCCTCATAAAAACTTACCTTTTAAAAAACTTAAGGCACCTGGCCAATGTTGCTCAGTGGTTGAGTCTTGACCTATGAACCAGGAGTTCAGGGTTTGATTTCCAGTCAGGGCACATGCCCGGGTTATAGGCTTGATCCTCAGTGGGGGCATGTAGGAGGCAGTCAATTGATGATTCTCTCTCATCATTGATGTTGTTATCTCTCTCTTCCTCTCCCTTCCTCTGAGAAATCAATAAAAATATTTTAAAAAATAAAAAACTTAAAAGTATTCACCCTGACTGGTATTGCTCAGTAGATAGAGCATCAGCCCATGTACCCAAGGGTCTTGGGTTCAATTCCCGGCCAAGGGTACTTTACCCTATTTAGAACGAAACTGCCTGGGGTTAATCCCAGCTGTGACTTAAGAGCTGGTGATACTGGGCAAATGATTTAACCACTATGAGTCTCCATTCCCTCATCTATAAAACAAAGATTCATAAGGATGAGGTTAAATGAATCAATATATGTAAATCACTTAGAATGGTGCCTACATATAGGGGGAATTTAATAATTATTATTAGGCTCTGTATTTAACCAGCATACCTCATTCTATAACTAAGGTGAATAGCCGTTTATAATACCTCTCCAAATAGCCCTGTGAATCAGGCAAATATTAAGTTAATATTGGCAATGAATTCTGTGGATTAAAAACACCCATTACTATAACTAATTTTCCATTATATTTCTTACCAAATATTTGCAAACAAAAGCTCTGACTCCAAAGGCAAGAAGAGCACATCCCACCAATCTAAATATTCGGAAAGAGTCAAATTCTTCTGTTGTATTTCCATCCTCTTGATTGGGTTTTTCACTAATTAGTTGTTTCCTTAGTTTCATTGCTTCTTCAAATCTGGAGAGGTACTGTTCTAGGCCATGGCGAGAGCCCCTCTGGACAGTGTCCGCTGTCAGGTCCCCTCTGTTTCGCTGCCGGAGCTCAAGGCTTACATCATTACTGCCCTCAGGTGGTTTAATGAAAGAGTCCAGTTTGTCTCCCAGCTCCGTCCCCTTTACCTCTGCCACACCACTCTGCTGGTCAGCTGTTCCTGTACTGACGGAATCACCCAGCACTACTCGCTTTGAAACTGAAGGAATGGTGAGGGAGTTCAGTTTATCACTGTCCTGTTGCTTTAATTTTGTTTGACTTTCTTCTTCTGAGAAAAGAAATTTAGAAACCTTATGTATTACATATAGGCAAACACCGATCGTAGTAATATTAAAAAATGCACTGAGCTAGAACTCTGAATCTAAATTAATACTGATTTTGCATAAAACATAAACTAGTTTCCCTCTACATCCTCAAAATGTATCACTCAAAAAGAATATTCCTGTAGAAAATATAATCCAAACTTTGGGGGTAAAAGGCTAGTAAAAAAATTGGAAAAGATAGGCAGGGAGAGAACACGCTACAAAGACCAAGTTTTCATGGATAAAACATCCCTAAAGTATAGTTGCACTGCCTGCTCTAGCTTCTTTGGTTAAAAACAGAAAATTATTAAAGCTTTTAAAAATCTGTACTTTAATATTATATGTCTGAATCCAGAGCCCTGTCAGCATAGGGTGTGGCATATCCTACAGCTACTGCTTACGTAATCCTTCTACTGTAGTCAGGGAGCCATTCGTAGGGACTTAAGCCATTTGAAGATGCTGTTCTGGTTTAAAACAACAGGAAACCTTAATGGCAGGTAACATTTTCAAAGCAAAAGAACAAAATACGGAACATACGCCTCAAGAAAGATAGTAAGTGCTTTGGGAAAGAATAAACATGCTATTAATCATTAAAGGAAGGGATAGTTTTGTAACTACTGCTGCGGGAGAAGTTGAAATCGTTCTCTTACCTCCTCCTGGTAGTTTTCAGCGGCAGACCTGAAGCTCAGAACTACACCTACACCCACAGCCCTACCGAACGGAAGGCACAAAGATCCAAGGGGCTGGCAACCAAAGCCGGTTGCTAAAGGCAACACTCCATGGAAAGTTAGAGAACACTAGCACGTACTAGGTGTTCAATAAATATTCACATAAAATAAACAGTCACATAAAAATGTTTTAAAGAAACTCACTGCCCGTGTCCCTGGGGGAGAAATGAGGCACTCACTCTCCCTCGGGCGAAAGGCGGTGCCTGGCATCCCATCGAGCTCACACTCTGGGGGAGAAGACCTCTGGCGGCGGGCACTCCCACTTGCTGGGTGTATAAAGAACGGTCGCCCCAATTTTTTACTAGTAGGCCTGTGGGTGACAATGCTGAGGGCACTGAACACCAACTGTACGAGTCCCTGACCCACGCAGGGAGGACTAGCCGGCAGCTCTGTAAAGACAGCTCATGTGGGCCGACAGTTACAGCAAAAGGCAAAAGAAGGCGGACGCCAGGGAAGGCGCCGGAAGGGCGCGCACCGGGTACAATGGCAGAGCAGGAGCCTGGGATGCAATGTGCGCCCGCAAGAGGCCGGGGTGGGAAGGCGGAGGGGTGGCCTGGGTACACGGGGCAGGGAGCACCCAGGCAGACGGACTCGGGAGCGAAGCTTCGCGGTCCGCGGCAGAGGCGGGACAACCCCCGGAAAACTGAGAAGAGCAACTGGAAGGGGGTCAAGAAGTGAGAACTTGGGACATCACCCGAAGAACAGGCAGAGCAGGGCGTGGTCAGAAGGTCGGCGGGGTGGGCAGGGAGAGACGGGTCCTCCAGACTGATCCTGGCGTCCCACAGTGATCACAGAGAATTTGGAAAGGGCGGGCGGGACCCCGAGGGGGAAACGGAGCTTCTCACCCGCGCTGCTCCCGGGCCTGTGAAAGCCCATGATCCGGTTGATGCGCTGTTCCGAGTTCATGAGCAGCTTTCTCCGCCGCAGCTCGGCCCGACGCTGGGAAGCCGACAGGCCAGAGCCAACCGGGGCCCCGGGCCGCTCCCCGCTGTCCGTAGCGACGGTCACGGGCTCCATCTTCCCTTCCACAATCTGGGAGAGGCGATGGGGGAGCTGGAGGCAGCAGCAGC
>NW_005357764.1:6637918-6642625 GCF_000412655.1 Myotis brandtii | reverse complement strand
GAGACGGCGGACGGAGCATGCGCACGGCCCTTTCCCGGCGGAAGCTTGCGCCGCCATCTTGAATGAGGGCAGCCAACCTCCTCGGCTGCCTTCGCGGTGTCTCTCTGCTGCCCGCGCGGAGGTGAAGAAGTCGGCACCCAGCCTGGCCCGCAGGAAAGGAATGGGAGTGAGAACGACGCTCATCGATCGCAGATTCGGTGCCAGGAAGCAAAATGGAGACACTTGTTTCCACTGACCTTCTGTCGCTCGCTTTAGGCCGCGGGAACGCGTAACTCTGAAAGCGACGCTGTAGGGAGCGTGGCGTTCGGGATTTCTCTTTAGCGCTGATTCCTCTCAAACACCTCTTGTCCCCAGTGCACCTGGTTTGTCCCGGTCTCCCTCCCGTCTTTGTTCAGGGCTTTCCCAGGAGAACCTGCCCAGTCCAAACCTTGCCACCGCCTCTCAACACTTTCTATTCTTAAAAAAAAAATAACTTTTTAATTACAATGGAAAAACAATATTATATATGCTTCAGGTGTACATAGTTATTAGGCATTTATATAATTTGTGAAATGATCATCCCATAAATCTAGTACTATCCTCTTTACCTGCCTTTTTCTCCTTAACACTTAGGACCGACTTGCAAACTAAATTTATGTACTTATTTTATTGTCTTTTTCTCCGTGAAGACAAGTCCTGTGTTTTGTTCAAGGCTCTAACTCAGTGGTTCTCAACCTTGGCTGCACATTAGAATCACCTGGTAATCTTTTTAAAATCCTAATTTCTGGGCCTCATCCTCCGGAAATTCTGTTTCTTTGTTACTAATGTTGTGGCCTCACCCCATAACAAAGAAACAGAATTTCTGGAGGATGAGGCCCAGAAATTAGGATTTTAAAAAGATTCCCAGGTGATTCTAATGTGCAGCCAAGGTTGAGAACCACTGCAAACTCCTAGAACAGTGTGAGCGCTCAGCAGGGCAAATTTATGCAGTGTTGAGGGGCCACAATAGTTTTAGGGGCCCAAGAAAATGTGGGGTTTTTTTCTTAATATTTTTATTGATTTCAGAGAGGAAGGGAGAGGGAGAGACAGAAACATCAATGATGAGAGAGCATCACTAACTGGCTGCCTCCTGCACGCCCCCCACTGGGTATTGAGCCTGCGACCCCAATCCAACCCTGGACCTTTCAGTCTGCAGGCCTACCCTCCATCCACTGAGGCAAACCGGCCAGGGCAAGAACGTTTTAATTTCTTTAAAAATCAGGAAAAATATGTAATAGTAGTTAATATGTAATAATGGATCCAGTCTGGATTATAGTCCTTATTCCAACAGTCATAATATATAATTTTGAATACACTTTTATGGAGGAAGGAGGCCACGAAAACAAAGTGCGTAAGGCCTACAAATAGAGCCCTGGAGCTCAGCAATGACCAAGTGGATGAGTAAACGAATAAAGAGGCCTCAGAGGTTGAAGCAGCCTAGTGGGCCCCCCTGCAATGAAGCCAGCTGCACAATCACCTCAAAATCCATCCCTCTTAGTGAAACTGCACAATCAATGAGTCTGGACTTGCCTGTCACTACTTGAGCCAATTAAGCAGAGATAGGGTTGAATCATCTATGAGCATTTATTCCAATAATGCTGGCAGTATGAGAGAGCATCAGGTCATCTACAAAATCTGCTCTGCCCCCCACCATAAGCCAGCTGCTTATATTGGATGGAAAGACAAAAATTACATAGGGAAGTAGGCAAAGAGATAAGAATGGGAAAGCAAAATGGGCAGTTTACAGGCAATGCAGGCTGGTGGTATATAAAAGGCTGGGGGTATGCAAAAGGCTAGGGATTTGCAAAGGCCTGGCATCTCTGGTTTCTGCTACAAGGTTGTTAATCTTTCCATGATAATAGGCAGCTCCTGAATGTAGAGGATGGGCCAGATTTCCAGGTGAGCTCCCAGGTCAGGTGCAACTCACAGCCAAGTTGGAATGTACTTCCTTTAATCAGAACAAAACAATCACGGTTAACAGAGCATGATTAATATTTCTTACTAGGGCCCGGTGCACAAAATTTGTGCACTCGGTGGGGTGGGAGGGTCCCTCAGCCTGGCCTGTGCCCTCTTGCAGTCCGGGAGACATCATTCGGACATCCTTAGTGCTACTGTGGAGGCCGGAGAGGTTCCTGCCACCGACACTGCACTCACCAGCTGTGAGCCCGGCTCAGGGCTTCTGGCTGAGCAGAGCTCCCCATGTGGGAGCGCACTGACCACCAGGGGGCAGCTCCTGCATTGAGATCCCTTCCTCTCTGAAATCAATAAAAAAAAATTTAAAGAGTTAAAAAAATAAATTTATGTTGGAAAATTTAATGTTTTCATTATAATCATTGTCCAAAACTTCTGTTGGAACTTCAATTTCTAAATGACTCTTGAAAGGTAATAATGGAGGCTCGACCAAGATGGCGGCATAGGTAAACACCGGAGACTGCTGCCGCAAACAACCACTTCAAAAATACAACTAAAAGACGGAACGGACATCACCCAGAACCACAGGAAGGCTGGCTGAGGAGAGACTCTTCAACTAGAAGGAAAAATAACAGCACACCGAGGCTCAGAGGAGGCGCAGTGTGGAAAATACTCAGGTGCGGAGGTGCGCGCGCAAAGCGGGCTGGTGGCTGAGAGCGCGGTTGTCGTTTTCGGTCAGGGGGGAGTCTCAGACTCTGAGCTCCAGATACGGGCGAATCGCTGGGGACTCGGACTCAAACGGGAGAAGCGGGAGTGTCTGGCATCAGTTGGAAGGCAGCTTTCTCTCTGAGGTTTGCAGCGGTTCCTGGGGTTCTGAGAAGCAGAGCCTCTGGGAACGGGACTGAGAGGGGCCATAACCGCTCCCTCCGCCCGCCCTGTTGAGCCCGCCCCGCCCAAGCCCTGCGCAGAGCCATTTGCCAGATCGCCTCAGGCAAAGGCTAGATTAGCACCTCCCCAGAGGACAGAAGTTTTCCGCGGCAGACACAGCTGATTCACACAGCCAGTCGGCCTGGTGGTCAAATCCCTCTAGTATTAACTACAACAATCAAGGCTCAACTAGAACAAGACTGCGCACAAAGACCACTAGGGGGTGCACCAAGAAAGCATAAAAAATGCGGAGACAAAAAAACATGACAGAAATGGAGGATATAGAGCTAAAAATCGCAATTTTGAGGGCTTGCAAAAATGTGCTAGAAGCTGTCAATAAACTTGAGGAGAGAGTCACGAAAACTAATGAGACCCTCGATGCTATGATAAAGAACCAACTAGAAATTAAGCATACACGGACTGAAATAAAGAATATTATACAGACACCCAATAGCAGACCAGAGGAGCGCAAGAATCAAGTCAAATATTTGAAATGTGAAGAAGCAAAAAACACCCAGCCAGAAAAGCAAAATGAAAAAAGAATCTGAAAATATGAAGATAGTGTAAGGAGCCTCTGGGACAGCTTCAAGCGTACCAACATCCGAATTATAGGGGTGCCAGAAGAAGAGAGAGAGCAAGATATTGAAAACCTATTTGAAGAAATAATGACAGAAAACTTCCCCTACCTGGTGAAAGAAATAGACTTACAAGTCCAGGAAGCGCAGAGAACCCCAAACAAAAGGAATCCAAAGAGGACCACACCAAGACACATCATAATTAAAATGCCAAGAGCAAAAGACAAAGAGAGAATCTTAAAAGCAGCAAGAGAAAGAGACTCAATTACCTACAAGGGAATACCCATACGACTGTCAGCTGATTTCTCAACAGAAACTTTGCAGGCCAGAAGGGAGTGGCAAGAAATATTCAAAGTGATGAATGCCAAGAACCTACAACCAAGATTACTTTATCCAGCAAAGCTATCATTCAGAATTGAAGGTCAGATAAAGAGCTTCACAGATAAGGAAAAGCTAAAGGAGTTCATCACCACTAAACCAGTATTATATGAAATGCTGAAAGGTATCCTTTAAGAGGAGGAAGAAGAAAAAGGTAAAGATACAAATTGTGAACAACAAACATGCATCTATCAACAAGTGAATCTAAGAATCAAGTGAATAAATAATCTGATTTACAGAATGAACTGGTGATTATAATGAATCAGGGACATAGAAAGGGAATGGACTGACTATTCTTGGCGGGGAAAGGGGAATGGGAGATGCGGGAAGAAACTGGACAAAAATCGTGCACCTATGGATGAGGACAGTGGGTGGGGAGTGAGGGCGGAGGGTGGGGCGGGAACTGGGAGGAGGGGAGTTATGGGGGGGAAAAAAAGAGGAACAAATGTAACCTGAACAATAAAGATTTAATTAAAAAAAAAAATTTGGCTCTCAAAAGAAATTTCAATCGTTGTTCTGTTGATATTTGGCTCTGTTGACTAATGAGTTTGCCGACCACTGGACTAGAGTTCCAGTGCACAAAATTCGTGCACTCAGGGGGGTCCCTGAGCCCGGCCTGCACCCTCTCACAGTCTGGGACCCCTCAGAGTCAGACATCCCTCTTGCAGTCCAGGACCCGTCGCTCCTTACTGCTCACTTGCAGTGGAGGCAGGAGAGGCTCCCGCCATCGCTGCTGCGCTCGGCAGATGTGAACCTGGCTTCTGTCTGAGTGGAGTGCACTGACCACCAAGGGGCAGTTCCTGCATTGAGCGTCTACCCCCTGGTGGTCAGTGCGCATCATAGTGACCGGTCATTCCACCATTTGGTCAATTTGCATATTAGGGTTTTATTATATAGG
>NW_005357764.1:6635998-6637042 GCF_000412655.1 Myotis brandtii | reverse complement strand
CGTCAGCTGCCTGGCTGCCGGCCGCCATCTTGGTTGGCAGTTAATTTGCATATCTCACTGATTAGCCAATGGGAAGGGTAGCGGCCGTACGGCTAATTACCATGTTTCTCTTTTATTAGATAGGATAATTATAGCTGGTCCCCAAAATTGTATTTCTGCCCCTAACATTAGGAGGTAATAAAATACTATATTTAACTGTAGTCATCTAACACTGTCCCAGATAAAAAAAGGAGTTTGAGAAAAAAAGTGTAAAAAAAGAAAACTTTTGTAGTCAACCATGTCGGAGCTCAAGTATAAACACAACTTTCTGCCTTGATTGCATGAAAGCTATTAACATGTCCTAGTTAATAATTTTAAAGTATTATCACTGGCTTGTGTGGCTCAGTTGGTTGAGCATCCTCCCATGCACCAAAAGGTCACCAGTTTGATTCCAGTCATCAGGTCACATGCCTGGGTTGTGGGCTCGATCCCTGGTTGGGATGTGTGTGGGATTGGTTTTTCTCTCTTCCTCTCCCTTCCACTCTCTAAAATCAATAGAAATGAATTTTAAAAATAATTTTAAAGCATTGACAGAGGTTCCCATGAATATCTGTACAGACCTACATCTCTGAGGCATAGACTGTGTCTTTCAAAAAATTCTAGCCCTAGCCGGCTTGGCTCAGTGGATAGAGTGTCTGTCTGCGGACTGAGGGGTCCCAGGTTCGATTCCAGCTAAGGACACATGCCTGGGTTGCGGGCTCGATCCCCAGTGGGGGACGTGAGGGAGGCAGCCTACCAATGATTCTCTCTTATCATTCATGTTTCTATCTCTCTCTCCTTCCCCCTTCCTCTCTGAAATAAATAAAGAAATATATTTTTTAAAAAAATTCTAAAATTGAAATAATTAAGTAGTAACAAGTGTGCAAAACTTGAAGTACAATCCTGATGAGTCAAGACCAAATAACAAATAGAGAACCCAGAAATCGGCCCGAACCAATATGCTCAATTAATATTTGACAAAGGAGGAAAGAACATTCAATGGAGCCAAGATAGTCTCTTCAATAA
>NW_005357764.1:6613807-6634853 GCF_000412655.1 Myotis brandtii | reverse complement strand
GGCGGCGGGGGAAAAAAGGACACATATGTAATACCCTTTGTAATACTTTAAGCAATAAAAAAAATTAAAAAAAAAAAAAAGACCAAATAACAGTTCCAGGATAACCAAAATTTTTTCATTTGAAAAAAAAATTTTTTTTTTTTTTCCATTTTAGAGAGCCCATAGAAGCCAAATGAAAAATTTGGTTCTTTAAATAGCTGTGTTGGTGTATAATGTCTCATTTAGTCAAATAAAAATTAAAAGTGTCAAGATTTCATATTACGTGATTACTTATTTCTGGGAATCCATTTCCCTGTGAGGTTTCCATAGATTATTAAATTTACTAGTATTACTAGTTCTTCTCAGTGGTATATATGATTTTTTTCATAAAAGATATGCATACTTACAATTCTTGTACTAATTTGTATCTCCCTCATTATAGCCTTTACAAGGGCAAGCCCATCCTTTTTTAAAATTTACCACTTTGCCCCAAATCTAGAACTGAGAGCACTAAACTTCCCTCAATAGTTGCAGAAATTTTTCTTTTATATTAAATGTCAAAACTTGACATTTTCAATGAGTTTTCATTTGATCCTAGTATTGTTTAGGTAGGCATTATAATATACGGTGGGGCCTTGACTTGCGAGTTTAACTCGTTCCGTGACGGAGCTCGTAACTCAAATTACTCACATGTCAAATCTTAAAGTGAACGAGTGCGACACGTGATGCTGGGCTGATGTTGTGGCGTTCACTGTGATGTTCGCTGTGCCAACTAGCAGTGGGGTATCTGAAGCTGGCTCGTAACCCGAATTTTAGCTCGCAAGTCAAAGCAAAAAATCGGCCGAGAGACGGCTTGTATCTCGAAAAACTCGTTAGTCGGGATACTCGTAAGTCAAGGCCCCACTGTAAACTGTAGATACAAAGCTCAACAGATTGAGTCACAAATGGTAAAACCAGAATTCATTTTCTGGGATTAAATTTAGGCAGTAAATTTATGTTTGAACTCCTCTCCACTCCACACAGCAATAACAATAAAAGTTAAAAATATAAAGAAGAAAAATAAATAGCTATACTCAAAAACAAGAGAAACATCTCAGCAGATCAAAGTACTGGAAACAAAGCATTGCAGAGCTGAAGTAAGGTGCCTGTTGGGCTGCAAGTCCAGAAGCAGGCACTGGTAGCACGTTCTATGGGCAGGAGCCACTGAAAGTGCTCCACATAAAACACAGGGACGAAGAGGTCAAACTCACTGCTTAAAGTCTGCCCTCCTCTGAAAATGCTCAAAAATCATCTGCTATTAACTCACGTAGCCTTGGATTTAACTTTGTAAGTAGGGAGGTAAAAGAAAGGGCCGGTTTGGCTCAGTGGATAGAGCATCAGCCTGCAAACTGAAGGGTCCCAGGTTCAATTCTGGCGGGGGGGGGGGGGGGGGTAGGGGGTACATGCCTGGGTTGCGGGCTCGATCCCCCCCACCAGTAAGGGGCGTGCAGGAAGCAGCCAATCAATGATTCTCTCTCATCATTGATGTTTCTGTCTCTCTCCTTTCCTCTCTGAAATAAATAAAAAATATATTTTTTTAAAAAGGGGTTAAACAATTAGACTTCACACTGTTAGTGACTGGAATGGTGATATTCCAAAATTACTGTGGAACAGGAGCTCTAAAACACCAACATGAGCCCTGGTTTGGGGAAAGGGGTCATGAAATGCAAGTAAAATGAAAAAAACAGGAAGAGGAAAAGCATGGGCAGAGTGAGATGAGCTAAAGCAAAAATAAAAACCCTCCATTCAAATGAGCCTACAAACCCAAATTCTAACAAAAGTGAGGATAATTTTAAGTAGTTTTATCTGTCAATTATACTCAATTTAAAAAATGTAGCTGAGGAAACTCTGAGTAGTGAAACTATAGATTAAGAATAATCCCCCGCCCCTCGCCGCCGCCACTGCTACTGCCGCTGCTGCACTGATGGCGGTGACCCGCGCCTCAGAGAGAGAGAGGAAGAGGAAGAAAGAGAAACATCAATGTGAGAGCCGACCATCGATAGACTGCCTCCTGTACGCCCCCAACCAAGGATCAAGCCAGAAACTCTGTGCCCTGACCAGGAATCGAACCAGCAACCTTTTGATGCATGGGATGATGCTCAACCAACTGAGCAACACCAGCCAGGGCTACAATTTTTGAGGCTGTCGAATCTTTTAACTCTGGTACTATCCTGTTTACTTGAAGATGTCCCATCTTGTAAACCTTTGTGTCGAAAGAGTTACTGATTTATTTCTGAGAATCCTCTACTCTCATCTTCCTCATTGGTGAACTTCAGGATTTTCAACTCACAGAGATCAAACCACTTCTAAATGGTAAGAATGGTACACGAAACTTCCAGGACTTTGACTGTCAGGAACATGATATAGAAACTCCTCATGGTATGGTCCACGTTACTATAAGAGGCCTACCGAAGGGAAACAGACCAGTTATTCTGACATATCATGACACTGGCCTCAATCATAAATCCTGCTTCAATGCGTTCTTTAACTTTGAAGATATGCAAGAGATCACTCAGCACTTTGCTGTCTGTCATGTGGATGCCCCAGGCCAACAGGAAGGTGCACCCTCTTTCCCAACAGGGTACCAGTACCCCACAGTGGATGAGCTAGCTGAAATGCTTCCTCCTGTTCTAACTTAAGTGTGAAAAGCATCATTGGGATTGGAGTTGGAGCTGGAGCTTACATCCTCAGCAAATTTGCACTCAGTTATCCAGAGCTTGTGGGAGGCCTTGTGCTCATTATCGTTGACCCTTGTGCTAAAGGCTGGATTGACTGGGTAGCTTCCAAAATCTCAGGCTTGACAACCAATGTTGTGGACATTGTTTTGGCTCATCACTTTGGGCAGGAAGAGTTGCAGGCCAACCTGGACCTGATTCAAACCTACAGACTCCATATTGCCCAAGATATCAACCAAGAAAACCTACAGCTCTTCCTGTGTTCTTATAACGGACGCAGAGACCTGGAGATTGAAAGACCCATGCTGGGCCAAAATGATAACAAATCAAAGACTTTAAAGTGTTCCACTTTATTGGTGGTAGGGGACAGTTCACCCGCAGTTGAGGCTGTGGTTGAATGCAATTCTCGCCTGAATCCTATAAATACAACTTTGCTAAAGATGGCAGACTATGGTGGACTGCCCCAAGTAGTTCAGACTGGGAAGCTCACTGAGGCCTTCAAGTACTTTTTGCAAGGAATGGGATACATACCATCTGCCAGCATGACCCGGCTCCTCTGATCACGAACCCACTCAACCTCAAGTAGTATCGGCTCTGGAGAAAGTGCCTTCAGCCGGTCTGTCACCAGCAGTCAGTCAGATGGAACTCAAGAATCCTCTGAGTCCCCTTATGTTCTGACAGACACCAGACCATGGAGGTGTCCTGCTAAGCACATGCTCCTCCCCTGGACCATGCAAGTCCATCCTCCTCAAACAACCACTCCACAATATAACATTTCATCCAGCAAACCGGCATCTATCTTTACTCCTGCATGACCACTGACTCTTTCTCTCTGGTATCCTGGATTTATCATTCTCTGCCTGCCCACGCCCCTTTTTGTATGTACCAGGAACCACTTCCATGCCATTACTGTAACATTCCAACATCTTTAACTGATCAAATCTCCATATCTTCTCTTGCCAGCTTTTCTCCATGCTTTCCCAACTACATATCTGATAAGATTCTTTAATCCTGACGTATGTGTGTGAGCACGCGTGTCTGTGTTTGTGTGTGCATAGATCTGTGGTTTTAGACATGCTTTCTTTGTAGAGCTTCTGCAAAACAAAAAACAAACAAAAAAGGGACCCTTTTTTTTTGCATTTTCAATGGTGTTTTTTAGGGGAAATATACAGAACAGCTTTCTAGATGGGGTAGGTTACTACATTCTCTTTTGGTTCCAAATTGGTCAACAAGATTTGCAAGGTGACTTCTGAAGAGAGCAGCTCTGAGGAATGTGGAAGATCATAATCACTGTTTGGACTCTTGACTGATTGTGACCAATAGAAGGGAGCCTATTACATAGAGAAGCAGGCAGGGTGCCCAGCGACCTTCTCCTGTCCAAGTGAATTTTCATACACTATTCTGTAAGTAAAGGGAGGGATATGTACTGTTAGAAGCCCATGAATAATGAGGTTCTGGTGCAACATGGAGTAGTTCCCAGGGAGTGGGCATGGCTTAATTATTGGACTCTATTAGAACAGGAAGGTTGAAAACAAAATGCCAGGCATTCACTCTGCTGGAGCAAAACTGTCTGCTACTACTACCAGACATCTGCAAGAAATGCCTCCAGGTCTGTGATGGAGAGATGGAGAAACACTCTCCATCCTCCAAAAAGGGAGAGGTATGGCCTGAAAATTATGTAGGTGGTGAGGAAATGGCAGTGGGAAGAGGAACTGGCATTAACATAATATCCTATTTAATAAGTATAGCCTTTTTTGCAGCAAATTTAATGGAAGCTAAGTGAAGTTGAGATAGGACTCATTTCTCAGGAAGATTCTTAATTCTGTGAACTCTCTTTTGTAGGAGGAAAGGGGTCAGTCTGTAAGGGCAGCCTGTCCAGGTAACACTGTGTTCAGTCTACTACTGTGTGAGTATCGCTGGGTGGAGGGTGAAACCAGCTGCCACACAGCCAGGGCGCAGCTATTGAGAGCACCGAGATGAAAACACAGGGCGACACAATTCCAAATCTTAGGAAGGGGCTTTCTCGTCGTAGTATTCGCTTTCTGCCAAGATAGGGAATGCGCCACTCTGCCGGAGGACGCCTTTTTACAGATTATTAAATAAAGCTGTATATGTCTCTTGTTAAAAAAAAAAAAAAGAATAAAAGAAAAGTATTAAAAGCTAACATTATCCTCAAACAATTGGCAGTAAGCAGCTTATTAGTAACAACAGGATCCAGAAGTCAAACGGAATAGTATTTAGAATAGGAAAAAAAACCTTTCAATTAGCTACCTTGAGGAGTGAGCATCAAGAATTTGGTTTATAACCTCCCAGACAGTGACTTAGATTTAAAACATCTTCAGCAATAGTTTTCCACTAACTTTGATGCACAACATAGCACTACTCAGTGATTGGCAAATTATTCAAATTACTTTAAATAACTAGTCACTATATGTAAGCTCTTTCAATTAACTTTATTGAATAGCCAAATTGATTAAACTAGCACAGTTCAAACGATTGCATGGGTTACAAATGACTTTTTTTTTTTTACAGGAATAAAACAGTGAAAATTACAAACTGTAAAAAGGAAGACAAATCTTGTCTCTAACATTTTAGAGAAGCAAGATTTAACACAGCACATTGAAGATAACACATATTTGAATTTGAGAACAAGAATTTAATGTTACAATATTATACACTACTTTACAAAATTAAAATTTCTATATAAGGATTATATTTGTAATAGTTAACAAAATCTTGAAATCACATTTGGTGGTCCCCTAGATAATAGCTGTTTTGCATCTTTGATTAGAATAAATCTTTTATTCTAATTATTATAAAACAGTCTATTAGACAATACATTAAATTAAAACAATGAAATATATGCAAACTAAAATAAATGGTACAGCTTGAGTGAATATTAATGTCAGACTTACAGAAATGTTATTTTAAAAATCCTAGAAATTAGAAAAATAGAGTACTTTTTTATGGTATAATTGCCATGCTCAGATTTAAATACCAAGATTGCCCTTTGTCACTTTAGTAGTTGTAGATCTGTAGAAAATTCAAGGATCTTTCATAATTTACAACTACGATAAAAAAAATATGGCATAGTGTAAATATTAGTTGCTTTACATAAAAAAGTAATACAAGATGAGATAAGTGCCCTACTGCAAAACAAAAAAACAAAAAAAAAATACCCCACCATGTTCAATATTGCAAAAAATAATTCTTAATTATCAATATCTCCAAAAGGATCAATCATTGCCTCATTTTCCAGAGAACAAATAATGTGAATCCTAACTAAAGTTACGTTTTTTATGACCTGACTATTATAAAATTATTCTAGATTGCACATGTTACACAATATCTAAAATAAGTTTTTAAAGTAAATTTTGAAAAGCAAATTTGTGAAATATACTAACAAAGCATGTAGTAGTAACAACAGCCATACCCACTTAGGGATAAAGTGAGGCACAAGAAAGATTATTGTCCCTAGGAGCACAAACTTTTCCCTCTGTAAGATTCTTTACAACAATTAAGAAAGGACTTACAAATATCAACATTTAAAATTCACATTAAGAAGAGAATTTTAGTTAAGAAACATCAGTGCATAATAATGACTCAGTTTCTTTAAAAGAGGGAAAATATAAATTTACTTTAATTTGCTACACTTTGAAAATTGCTTCCTAATAAATGAAGCAGCTTTCAAGAATATTTCCAGTTCAATGTACCACTTGCATACTGAAAATAAACTATAACACTGCTTAAGGGAGATGATATCTTTATAAAACACAAACAATTATTCTTGTCCGGCTGATAAACAGTAGTGTATACTCTAGTGGGACTTGCTTCTTCCCTATCCCAAAACAACTCAGTTAAAGTCAGCTCATATTGCTGTAAACCTGATAGTTATTATTGTATTGGTGATCATATGAGACCAAGATTGTAAACACATTTTTCTAACCCATTAAAACAAACAAAAATCTTTTCATCAAGTATTACACATGAACGTCTTTAAGAAGTTCATACAAGGCAAGATGAATTGGGAAAACTGGGCCAAACTCTTTTAAGATATTCTATCACAGCACTTTAAATATACAAATGTATAATTTACTTATTTGTAAACAAAATTCACTTAATGGTTTTGACTATATTATTTATCTGGCTGAATCAAAAAAGCAGTCTCTTGAGCATGTTCAGAAATCAAGTTTCTCTTAAACTTCAATATACTGGATATGTGTAATCTTACTATCCATCAAATCAAACAGCAGCATTCATGCTTTAATAAGGTTTACTATCCAAGAATAAACATCTTATGAGTGGCTTTCAATTTAATTATTAAACTCCTTAGAAAAATGATCCTGATGCATTTGAGACAGCATTTAAGAATACTTTGATTTCATTCATATTCATTTCACCAATTATAACACCTTTATTACATTTCACAGAGCAAACAAAACCCACTCAAAGGATCATCTCCCTATTATCATTGCCAGTCCCCACGTATTTAATGAAGACAGCTCAGATTCTTTTCACTGCAGAAGATAGTGTCCAAATCTTTTGCAGTCAATCAGAAAATGACTTAGTTTTCATTTAAAATCAAGGTGATTTTGTTCAAGTATAGAGAATACTGACAGATTTTAAAGCGTGACAGTTATTTTCTTCTTCTTAAGCTAGACCAGAGTTAGTTAACTCTAGTTTCAGTTTAGTTAAAAAACAGGTATGGGGGAATGGATTCTAGTCTTTCTATATACTATTTACTTACGAAAATTTTTTTTTAATTTAAGAAAGATCATTATCAACGGATTTATAATTTCCCTGCAACACTTAGTCTTGTGAGGTTTTAAATGTAGCAGCCAAAAATTCAGGAAGAAAAAAAAAGAGAAATATATATTTGGAACACAGAGTCTTTATTTTACAAAATTTACTTTGCCTCTGCAATATTGTCATCTTATTTCAATCCATAACAACTCAAACATAATTGGCAGCAAAGAAAAAAGGTGTCTAATCATATGCAGATATATTTTGATTTGAAAAATACAGTATTTCATGTTTGATTCTCTGCTGTGGTCCTTTATTTGCTATAGTTTGTTGAAATCACAGTGAGAACATATAATCATCACATCAGTCCACAAACCTAATAGAAAGGAAGGTATTACACATTCTCAGGTGTTCTGCATTATTGTGACTTTCCTTAGAAATAACTGAGTCAAATATCTTCATTGGTTCATTTATTCACTTGTTGTTGTATATGCAAGAGGAATTCATAATATGAAAATGCAGATTCTGTTCTGTCTTCTACCATGTTTTGAAGGAAATTTGCTTTCATTGGACTCTCATCCCTTAGGAATAAAAGAAAAATATTTATATACATTAGATAAAATGTAATAGTAAAATAAACACTGGATTTGTCACAAAGCTTTTGACATACTTTTTATTAATAACTAACAAAGCATCATTTAGTAATGTTTGAAATTCTTTTTTTTTTTATACTAGAGGCCCGGTGCATGGATTCATGCACTGGTGGAGTCCGTCAGCCTGGCCTGGGCCTTCTCACAATCCGGGACCCCTCAGGGGATGGTGGATAGCCAGTTTCGCCCCAATCCCTGCAGGCCCAATCCAGAGAGGAGGGAGCCTGGTCCCCGCAGGCCCGATCCAGACAGGAGGGAGCCTGATCCCCATGGAGTGGGCCTAAGCCAGCAGGCGGATATCCCTCAACGGGTCCTTAGTGCTACCGTGGAGGCAGGAGAGGCTCCCCCCACCGCCACTGCATTCGCCAGCCATGAGCCCGGCTTCTGGCTGGTCGTTCTGCCATTCAGTCATTTTGCATATTAGGGTTTTATTATATAGGATAGATAGATTCTTCTAAATGGTTTGCTTAAGGAATAGGATATATATATATGTCAAAACAAGTCCTTGCAAGGCCAAATAAACTGGTTCATATTAGCAAATGAAAGATTCAACTTACCTTATTATATAAAGTATTGGGAAAAATGGTCTTTGTTCTCTAAGCCAAGATATGAAAGCTATTGTTCTGGCAGATTCTGGGGTATCAAGGTCCGGAAGGTCTGTCTGTTAAACAAAGGCCAACAATAACCCACTTACTCTAATCATATCTAATGTATCATCTACAGTGATTCTCAAACTTTATCATGTACAGTAGTGCCCCCCTCACCCATGGGAGATACATTCCTAGATCCCTAGTTGATGCCTGAAATCATGGATAGTACTGAACCCTATGTTTTTCCTATACATACATACATACATACATACATACCTTTTCACTTAAAGTAAGCACTTTACGGCTATCTTTGGCATATCCAAATTTCCAGCATCACTGCCCTTGCATTTTGGGGTCATTACTAAGTAAAATAATGAGCTACTTGAACACAAGCACTCTGATACCTGGACAGTTAATCTGATAATTGATACAGTTGCCAAATGACTAATGGGCAGGTGGTGTATAGTGTGGTTACATTGGAAAAAGGATGATTCACATCCCTGGCAACAGAGAGGGATGGTGTGGGATTTCATCACCCGACTCAGAACAACACACAATTTAAAACTTATAAATTGTGTATTTCTGGAACTTTCTATTTAATATTTTCAGACCGTGTTTGACAGTGGCTAACTGAAATTTCGGAGAGCAAAACCATAAGTAAATGGGGGACGGCTGTATATGAATCACCTGGTGGTCTTGCTGAACTACAGATATTGATTTAGGAGGTGTGGGGAGGGGCCTGAGATTCTGCATACCACAATTTCCTTGTAAGGGGTGGACAAACTTCTTGAAGAGCCAGACAGTACATACTTTAGGTTTGCAGGTCATTTAGTCTCTATTGCAACTATTCAACTCTGCCATTGTTCCACTAAAGTTGCCATAGACAATACATAGTGAATGGACATGGCTATGTTCCAATAAAACTTTATTGGTGGCAGACCCCCTTAGGCATACTTTGCTTAGCCCTTATGTAGAAGAACACCCTAACTCTTCTCTTCATTTTATTATGACATTTAGAATGAATTGATTCATTAGGCATTTGTCACAGATGCAACAATTTCTTATCTCATTAAAATATCTAATCATTCAGACCAGTAGTTTTACTCAAAGTCTGAAAGCTAGTGCTAATCCTAGCTATAATCCTCACATGTTTTTAAATACAAGAATCTCCTACTAACTTCTGTGAATGGAGTTAAACCATAAATATGAAAAAATGCTGACATAAAGCACATCTTCCAAAGTTGCTGACAAAATGATAGGGACCAAAAAATATGACATTAAATAAGACCATGTTATAATTCTTTCTTTTCTTTTAAAAAAAATATATTTTATTGATTTTTTACAGAGAGGAAGGGAGAGGGATAGAGAGTTAGAAACATCGATGAGAGAGAAACATCGATCAGCTGCCTCCTGCACACTCCCTACTGGGGACGTGCCCGCAACCAAAGTACATGCCCTTGACTGGAATCGAACCTGGGACCTTTGAGTCCGCAGGCTGCTCTATCCACTGAGCCAAACCGGCCAGGGCTAATTATCTCTTTTCAATATAAAACTATCCAAATGCAATATAGTTTAACAAATGCTTTCTCATGAATCATCTCAATTACACTTCCATGAGCAACAAATGAGGCTGTTAGTTACTTGTCCAAGGTCACAGGGCTAGTGACAGTCCGTTATTACTCTCTTCAACAACCAATAGTAATCCAACAGACACTGATCACAAGTCATTTGCTTACGTGGCAATTAGCTTAGTTCTTACTCCAAAGCAGCAATTAAAAGAATCCTGCCAAAGAACAATGAATTTATGTGCCCATAACACTTTTTTGTTGTTTCTGTGCCATCATCTAAGTTCATTACTTTCTGAAAAAATAGTATACTCTCAGACAGACAAGAATAGATAAGCCATCAGGGTGATCAATTTGTAAGTTATGTAAGTGTCTAATCACTATGCTGTACACCTGAAATTAATGTAATATTGTATGTCAGCTGTAATTGAGAAATAGAAAAATTCTTTAAAAAAGGTAAGTCAGCCCTAGCCGGTTTGGCTCAGTGGATAGAGCATCAGCCTGCGGACTGAGGGGTCCCGGATTTGATTCCAGTCAAGGGCACATGCCAGGTTGTGGGCTCAATCTCCAGTGGGGGGCGTGCAGGAGGCAGCGGATCAATGATTCTCTCTCTCTTTTTTTAAAAAAAATATATTTTATTGATTTTTTTACAGAGAGGAAGGGAGAGGGAGAGAGAGAGTTAGAAACATCGATGAGAGAGAAACATTGATCAGCTGCCTCCTGCACACCCCCCACTGGGGACGTGCCCGCAACCAAGGCACATGCCCCTGACCGGAATTGAACCTGGGACCCTTCAGTCCGCAGGCTGATGCTCTCTATTCACTGAGCCAAACTGGTTAGGGCAATGATTCTCTCTCTTATAATTGATGTTTCTATCTCTCCCTCTCCCTTCCTCTCTGAAATCAATAAAAATATATTTAAAAAAAAAAAAGATAAATCAATGATACAAAATAACCTAAAAAATGCCTTTGAGCCCATCCAGTGTGGCTCAATGGTTGAGCGTCAACCCATGACCAGGAGGTCAAAGTTTGATTCCCGGTCAGGGCACAAGCCCGGGTTTCGAGCTCAATCTCCAGAAGGGGGCGCACAGGAGGCTGCTGATTGATGATTCTCTCTCATCATTGATGTTTCTATCTCTCTGTCCCTCTCCCTCTCTGAAATCAATAAAAGCATTTTTAAAAATGCCTTTAAAACATAAATTGAGGCGGGGAAAAAAAGGACACATATGTAATACCCTTTGTAATACTTTAAGCAATAAAAAAATTAAAAAAGAAAAAAAAACATAAATTGAGTATTTTCAATTGGAAGAGAATCTGTGGGGACATTTTCTTTTTTGGAAAAAAAATTTAGTATGCCATGATTTTAAAAACGGGCTATTCATGTTTTGCCACATTTGAAATGCCCTTTAAAGACTATTCCAATCACTATAAGACAGTCTTACCATAGTCTGTGGAATTGATGCATAGCTTTGAACTCCTAGAACTTGGCTGAGAAAATTCTGTCCACAATTCTTTCCAATCCAAAGCATCAGTACCTGGGGATAGGAAGAAAATCATTTTGAGATGTAGCCTAAGAGTAAGCTGTTAAGGAGTGGGGGGAGGTAGAAGAGGGTAAAGGAGGGATAAATGGTGATGGAAGGAGACTGGACTTGGTGTGGTAAATACACGATACAATATACAGGGTGGTGTAAAAGTAGGTTTACAGTTGTGAATACGCAAAACACAGTTTACTCTTTTTTTTCCTCCACAGTTTACTCTTGTATTTTATTAATTATTGTGTTATTTTCTATATGAACAATTGTAAGCCTATTTTTGCTCCACTCTGTACAGATGATATATTGTAGAATTGTATATCTGAAAACATAATTTTTTTAACCAATGTCACACCAATAAATACAATAAAAAAAAGGAGTGAGCCCGAGCCTGTTTGGCTCGGTGGATAGAGCGTCGGCCTGCGGACTAAAGGGTCTCAGGTTCGATTCCGGTCAAGAGCACATGCCTGGGTTGCGGGCTCGATCCCCAGTGGGGGGCGTGCAGGAGGCAGCCAATCAATGATTCTCTCTCATCATTGATGTTTCTATCTCTCCCTCTTCCTTCCTCTCTGAAATCAATAAAAATATATTAAAAAAAAAAAAAGGAGTGAGTTGTTGACTTACCTTTACCTTTGAGTATATTTTAAAAGGTCAAAATGATTAGTAAGTTTAATGATACTGTATAGCCCTCAACTGAACTAATTAATAATTACTATTTACCAAGATGAGACATTTTATGCTTTGTATAAAGGGATGCTATGGAGGGAGAAGGTGGCTAATAAAAAAATATATAAATTAAATAGCATATAATCTGTTCAAGAAGAAAGATATTAAGGGGAATGAAGGTATGGTAATATGCAGACAGAAGGATCTGAATCAGTCAGCTACTCACAGAGCCTGCATCCATGAGAAAAGCTCCATCCCTGCTCAGCTTCTCCACTGAAAGCTGAAGAATAGGCGGCTGAGGTATAGTTCGATCATTGATGTTGAGTGCTCCCTGAGGAATTAAACACAAAAATAAAGCTCCAGGTAATATGGAGTCACAATTGACCAAAAAATTTTAAATATAATTATTCATATTTAAAAAGATAACAAAATATTTATCACTTGTTAAAACAGCCCTGGCTGATTTTTCTCAGTGGTTAGAGTGTTGGCCTATAGACCAAAGGGTTGTGGGTTCGATTCCCAGTTGGGAGGCGCATGCATCAGTTGCAAGCTGGATGCCCAGCCCTGATTGAGGCAACCAATCGATGTGTCTCTCTTACATTGATATTTCCCTTTCTTTCCCCCACTCCTCCCTCCCTTCCATTTTCTCTTTAAAGAAAATCAAAGGAAAAAGTATCCTGGGGTGAGGATAAACAAACAAACCAGCATACACTCAACTACTGAGCCTCTGTGGCTGGCTCAATAGTTTTCATTTGCTAAAATTAACTCAAATTTCATAGGCAATTTCTCCTTTCTATATGCAAGATATCTTAACTTCTTTAAAATTTGAAAGGTTTTTTTTTTTTAAATATATTTTATTGATTTTTTACAGAGAGGAAGGGAGAAAGATAGTTAGAAACATCGATGAGAGAGAAACATCGATCAGCTGCCTCCTGCACATCTCCTACTAGGGATGTGCCCGCAACCAAGGTACATGCCCTTGACCGGAATCGAACCCGGGACCTTTCAGTCCGCAGGCCGATGCTCTGTCCACTGAGCCAAACCGGTTTCGGCTGAAAGGTTTTAACCAAAATATTACTTCCAACATATATATCCTAACTTGATCACAATTTTCAAAAGAAAGATTACGATTTAACACTTAGATACTTGGAACTTTAACTCAGGTAAATTTCCTATCAAGGACAAAAATGTTACAACTTAAGATAAATATATTTTCTTTAATTTAAGAACACTGTTACACTAACCATTGACCTGGGTATTTAGATGTTATTTTGATTCTTAGAATACTCCTTTCAGATCAATTTGTTTAAATAAATAACTCATAGGTTTCTCCGGTCAATTTGACAATCTCTTCATTTATTTAGATCTGCTCTGGAGATTTGTCTTAGGCAACTTAAATAAAGGCACTATTTTCAGGAAGTCTCCAAAACCAAAATTTATTTTCACAGACCTACCAAAGGAATAAAATAAAAAGCTTAAAGAACAAAAAAACCTTTCCTCATTTCTGCAATGTACTGAATATAATTAGGTTTATAAACCTGCAAATAAAAGCCACTTAAAAAATGAAGTAATCTTACCTCATCTGAAAGATTGTCAACTCTGTACAAATTGGGATGAGTTGTGAGCATAAGGTAAACCAAGGGCTGGTTTTTCACTTGACACATAGCAAAAATGCGTTCATCTAGACGTGCATTTGTCCCAGTCTGGAATGATTTCTGTAACAAAAAACCACCGCCACCAAAAAAAAAGTATTTAAAAATACATATAAAACTTTGTAAATATCAGTTGTTAGAAGAATATCTTCAGAGAAAATTAGAAAGTTTGCTATTAATTATTTTCTGAAAAATATCTTTTAACAAGTCATGCATATTGTGACTATGGCTAAATTATGGCTATATCACCACCTATAAGTCTTCAGAAATTAATTACCTAACCTTGGCAAAGTAATTTGATCTCTCTGGTGTCTGTTTCCTAAACAGTGAAATAGATCTAAACACTCTATCTACCACATAGTGATAATGAGATAGAAACAAATGTCACCATAGAAGGATAAAGTTATACTACAGATGACAAACTAAATGTACATTTGAAGAAGCAAAGATCTAAGTGCTCTATAAATGCAGGGTGATGATTAATGGTATTTAACCATCTTTGTTTCTCCCACAGTTAAGAGAAATTAAACAATGTACAAAGCTTAGGTATCAACCAGGAAGAATAATAACACAAACGAGGGCAACTACTTAGCAGAATAGAGTTAATGAGTAATTGTGAGTTTTTAACTGGCATATTAGCTTCATGGAGAATAATGAAGTTTTGAGGTAACGTTTTAAGCTTTCCTAGTGATGGAAAGGAGGAGAAAGAGGTAGAGAGGTAACAGTAATGAAATTATGCCTCAAAACAAGTGCATTGACTATAAATAAACAAAGCCTTTTAAATGTTAAGATATTTTAAATTGGTATGTGAATAGTCACTAGGAAAGAAGAAAGAGTACTATGGGGAATGGAAGAAGGAAAGTTCCATTTATTCACTCAAAAAAATATTTACTGAATGCCTACTGTGTACTAGGAACTGTTGTAGGTGCTGGGACAAAGTGGTGAACAAAAAATATAAAAATTGTGTCCTCATGGACAAAAATCATAGTAAGAGAGAAGTAAATAATAAACAAAATGTGGTCTGTCAGTGTTAAGAGCTATGGTCCTTGCCGTCAGAAAATTTAGCTGGCATAAAGTTCTATATACACTGTTTAGGGGTTCACAGGATAAAAATTTTGCCTTTGACATTTTCACTGCGGTAGTTTCTGGTTTTGATTCTCTTACCTGTTTAAGGAGAGCCAACACAAAGAGTGGAAAAAGCCGCAACGAAAAAGGAACCATGAGTCCGGGCTGGTGGTTACTTAGGACCGAAGAGCGATAAGCTGAAAGAGAGTCTATGACGGCATTCACTAGGGCATCCCGAGCATCACTCAGACTGGCAGTCACAGACCTGTCAACAGCTTATAGAGATGGGGGTAGGGACAAGAGAAAAATAAAGTAGAAGTTTAACTACCCCACAGAATAAAAAAAGTAAGTTTGATTGATTGATAGAGTTAAGAGAGAGAAATATGTATAGTATGCATCCTGTATACTCAAAACATTTTTTTCAATGCTGAAAGCACTATACATATAAACAGAGTAGCATGACAGGTAATGAAAATAAATCTCTAAGAGCTCTTTAATGAATAGAAGAAAGCCTCTCAAACTACAACTAAACTCAATGCATGTGGTACCAAAAATATACCCAATTAAGTAATGTTATTAACATCTATGACCAAATTTGTACACAGGCAAGAAAAAAATGAAGACTATTGCTATCTGCTCAACAGTAACGCTAAGACTTTATCAATTTAAGACATTCTAATAGAAAGATTTTGATAAAATGTGAAAAAATGTGCGTTTAAGACATTCTAATAGAAAGATTTTGATAAAATGTGCATACTGGAATCAACCAAATTTAGTAGCAGTGAAGAAAATAGTTGTGAAGACTTTTATTTTTAATTTTTAATATTTTTATTGATTTCAGAGAGGAAGGAAAGGGAGAGAGAGATAGAAACATCGATGATGAGAGTGAATCACTGATTGGCTGCCTTCTGCACACCCCCTACTTGGGATCGAGCCTACAACCTGGGCATGTGCCCTTGACAGGAATTGAACCTGAGACCCTTTAGTCCACAGGCCCACACTCTATCCACTAAGCCAAACTGGCTAGGGCTGTTGTGAAGACTTTTAAAAATAATCCACAGTACTGCTTGACATATAGTTAGTTGTGGATGATAATAATAATAAAGATAATAATCATACTGTTACCCAAAAGCATTAGTTCACCCTGATTTGGGGGCTCGATAGGTGGGAGCGTCATTCTATGTACCATGAAAAGAAGGTTGTGGGTTCGATTCCCAGTCAGGCTGCAAATGGGAGGCAACCGATAGACATTTCTCTCCCACATCAATGTTTCTCTCTCTCTCTCTCTCTCTCTCTCTCTCTCTCTCTCTAAGAAAATCAATGTGTACGCATATATGCATAACCCACGGACACAGACAATCATGTGGTGAAGGCCTGGAGCAGGGGGCGGGGGCAGGCTAGAAGGGGTCAATGGGGAAAAAAAGGGTACATATGTAATACTTTCAACAATAAAGATTAACAAAACATAAAAAAGAAAAGAAAATCAATGAAGCATGTCCTTGGGTGAGGATTAAAAAACAACCAAACACATAAATAAACAAATAAAGCCAATTAGATCTTCAATTAAAAAAAAAAAGTATTGACAGTTTTTATAAAAGAAAAAAAAGTACTGTTTCAACAAAAAATAAAGGCAGCAACCTTCAAATTTCTTTCATCATAATCTTTAACTTTTAACAACCTATGGGAAGACTAATGTGTGGTTCGAACCTACACCGGACTCCGTTAAAGAAAAATATTCCCAGTCAGGCATTAAAGAAAATGGGTAAATATCCCAACTATAGGCAGCTTTGAGTTTGAAGCAAATGAACCCCCACTAGCAGTCTTCCCTGAAGGAGAACAAGAACAGGAACTAAAATGCTATTTAGCTCTATGTGTTTGAGAAAGAGACCAAAAAAAAAAAAAAAAAAAGTCAAGGAGGCAACTGATGTGAAGATATTAATAAATTTTCTGTTAGCCCATGGAATCTGGCCATGGCTGCAAACTTATATCTCATAGTTAAATGGTTTGCAATCCCAAATTCCATGACTCCAAGTCTAATGATCTTACTGTAATCCAAGTTACAGGCTCATAATAAAGTTATTAACTACTAATATTAAGCATTAAGTAAAAAAATGGTTACTTAAGTCCATAGTAGGCTGATTATGAGATAGAAAGCAATTTATGTGTTTTTTTTTAATATATTTTATTTATTTTTTTACAGAGAGGAAGGGAGAAGGAGAGGGATAGAGAGTTAGAAACATCGATGAGAGAGAAACATCGTTTCAGCTGCTTCCTGCACACTCCCTACTGGGGATGTGCCCGCAACCAAGGTACATGCCCTTGACCGGAATCGAAACTGGGACCCTTCAGTCTGCAGGCCAACGCTCTATTCACTGAGCCAAACTGGTCAGGGCTAGAAAGCAATTTAGTGTTGCCTAAGGCCAATGAGGTAAGGAGGAAAAAGTGGGCAATAACTGTTAATGGGCATCACATTCGTTTGGGGGTAATAGAAATATTTTAAAATTAGATTGAGGTGATAGTCACACAACTCTGTAAATATACTAAAAACAAAGGAATTGTACACTTAAAATGGGTTAAGTGATAGGGTATATAAATTATCTATCTATCTATATATCTATCTATCTATCTATCTATCTATCTAAAAGTCTAAGTGACCGAATGACCGAACCACCAGTCGCTATGATGCGCACTGACCACCAGGGGACAAACACTCAACACACAGGATAGGGCTCCCTCCTGTCTGGATTGGGTCTGCAGGGTTCGGGCTGAAATCGGCTACCCGACATCCCCCGGGAGGTCCTGGATTGCGAGAGGGCACAGGCCAGGCCGAGGGACCCCACCGGTGCATGAATCTGTGCACTGGGCCTCTAGTATCTCAATAAAGCTTTTTAAATTTAAAAGATAAGGCTATCTGAGCAGATCCTTTACTAAAATAGTCATTTAGCAGGTATACACAGAATCCAAAACACTGAAACCCTTAAAGCTAATTATTTAAATGAAGACAAAACTGAATGCTCAATGGTTAGAGACCTGGCCCGAATGACTAAATGGTTAGAGTGTCGGCCTGTGCACAGGAGGGTGCCAAGTTTGATTCCCGGTAAAGGACACATGCTTGGTTTGCAGGTTTGATTCCCAGCATGTGGGAGGCAACCAATAGATGTATCTCTCTCACATTGATGTTTCTCTCCCCCTCTCTCTCTCTCTCTTCCTCTCTCCTCTCTCTCCCCCTCCTCACCTCCATTCCAATCTCTCTAAAAATCACAGAAAAAATATCCTCAGGTGAGGATTAACAACAACAAAAGGATAAAACTAGCCCTAGCCAGTTTGGCTCAGTGGATAGAACATCAGCCTGCGAACGGAAGGATCCCAAGTTCGATTCCGGTCAAGGGAACATGCCCAGGTTGTGGACTTGGTCCCCAGTAGGGGCATGCAGAAAACAGCCGATCAATGATTCTCTCTCATCATTGAATGTGGGTTTTTCTGTTATTATACCTGCAAAATATTTATAATAGGTGATAATAATTCTTACCCATATTGGCCAATAGCCCTGAAATTGCTTGAACATCAGCTCCGAGAAAGACTTCATTCAGATTTGAAACTACTGGCAAACACAAAGTATGAACACGAATTCTTCTTTCACCTTTGGAGAAAACACAAGTGATAGTAAGAGACAACTACATTAAAAAAGGTTATATTGCCCTGGCCAGGAATTGGGGCACATGCATGGGTTGCAGGCTAGATCCCCGACTTGGGATGTGGGGGAGGAGGCGGATTGATGTTTCACTCTCATATCAATGTTTCTCTTTCCCTCCCCCTTCCTCTCTCTCGAAAAATCAATTAAAAAATATTTTTAAAAGTTTATACTAAAATCACTTCTTTTCAATTTAAAACCAAATAGGGTTAAATAGTAAGTAGCAGACAGTATCAAAAACTTTAATGCATGACCACAAAACATTTCCCCAATAGGTTTTTTTTCTGCTATGTTGGTAGCATAGCATTCAGCCTACTGGGAACATTTAAAAAAAAAAAACAAAAAAACAAAAAACAAAAAAACTTTAATGTTAATGTGAAAACTCTAAAGTTTTATTTTATTTATTTATTTTTTTCTTCTGGTCTTTTTTTAAAAAAATATATTTTTATTAATTTCAGAGAGGAAGGGAGAGGGGGAGAGAGAGAAACATCAATGATGAGAGAGATTCATTGATTGGCTGCCTCTTACATGCTCCCTACCAGGGATTGAGCCGGAAACCTGGGAATATGCCCTGACTGGGAGTTTTATTGACTGTTTTGTCATCAGAACATATTTCAGTGCCTGACATTAAGTAGACTCTAAATAAATGCCTATTAAATAAAATGGTTAAGAAAAATAAATACCAAACATTTTCACTTTACCAGAAACAGCAACAAAACTCTTAAGATAAGGAATATTGTTTTGGCTTAATAGAAATGAGTAATTACCTCCAAAGAGGGAGTTTATCAAAAGCAGAGAATACATGACCAAATAAAAAAACTTACCTTTGTTACATTGTTCTTACAGTTAACAATACTGGATTGTACATGTAAAAATTTGTTAAGAGGGTAGATCTCATGTTATGTGCTTTTGGCCACAATACTCACCTTTGCTGGACGTATACAAAAGTGCTGACTGAAAGGAAACCAACTGAGTGTCAGTAAGACTCTCTTCCACTGACATCTGTACTGCATATCCAGCATCTGGATTTACATTGGGCAAAGACAGTAAGTCTGTTGACCGAACAAAGAAGTTCCCATGGAAAGTATGAATGGAAAGACCTAGAAAAAAAATTTATAAAATATTATTTATATACACTTACATATGGATATTTACATCTTACCCTAGTCACTTATCAGATTAGCAGAGAGTAAATTAAAGTTTAGATTTATAAAAGATTTATAAAAGAAATATATATTTGGTCTTCAAAGATTTCTGGCACAGAGCTCCTAAAAACCTCAAAATTTCCCAAGTAATGAGAGTAAAAAAGGTATCTATTGCTATGTTAATGAGGTGATTTTTAGAAAGTGCCTAGGTAATCTAAGGAGGGGGGTTGGTTGCCAGAGGAACCAATGATGTGATTAGAGGGTTGGAACTTTCAGTCCAACCCCCTCCCTCAAGACACATCCAGGGAGGGTAGAAAGGCTGGAGGTCGAATCAATCACCAATAGCCAATAATTTAATTAATCATGACTATGTAATGAAGCTTCCATAAAAACCCAAAAGAACGGGGGGTTCGGAGAGTTTCTAGGTTGGTGAACATTTGGAGATTTAGGGAGGGTGGAGCACTTATTGGAGCTTCAAAAGCTTCATACCCTTTCCCTTTCCCTATACCTTGCCTGTGCAGATCTTCCATCTTGCTGTTTCTGAGTTATATCCTTTTATAATAAATCAGTAATCTAACGAGTAAAATATGTCTGAGTTCTTTACACCGTTCTAGCAAATTAATGGAACCCATGGAGGGGGTTGTTGAAACTTTCAATCTATAGCCAGTCAGGCAGAAGCACAGGCAAAACCCTGAACTTGAAATTAGTTTCTAAAGTGTATGTGTGTATTACAACGAGGGATTGGGGGCCTGGGGGGTTTAACCTGTGAAATCTGATTCTATCTCCAGGTAGATAGTGTCAGGATTGAGTTAATTACTTGGAAGTGTGGAGAAAAGCAACCCATACACTGGAATTTGGAACAGAATGATCCTATCTTCTACACGAATAAAAGAGAAACATGGTAATTGGCGTACGACCCGCTACCCTTCCCATTGGCTAATCAGCATATCCTTATGCAAATTAACTGTCAGCCAAGATGGCGGCCGGCAGCCATGCACTGAAGCGAACAGAGAGGCTTGCTTGCTCCAGTGACTGCGGACTCCAACGTTCCCCGC
>NW_005357764.1:6573255-6612547 GCF_000412655.1 Myotis brandtii | reverse complement strand
GCGAGTGCACAAATTTTTGTGCACCGGGCCTCTAGTCCTATATAATAAAAGGCTAATATGCAAATAGACTGAATGGCAGAACGACCAGTCGCTATGATGCACACTGACCACCAGGGGGCAGACGCTCAATGCACACCAGTGGTCAGTGTGCTCCCACGGGGGAGCGCTGCTCAGCCAGAAGCCGGGCTCATGGCTGGTGAGCACAGTAGAGGTGGCGGGAGCCTCTCCCACCTCTGCTGCAGGCGGGTAGTAAGGAGCGAGGGGTCCCGGACTGTGAGAGGGCGCAAGCCAAGTTGAGGGATCCCCCACCCCCAGTGCACGAATGTCATGCACCAGGCCTCTAGTATTAGATAATACACAGTATTTAGTGATGGTGAGATATCTTCTTAAATGAAGGTGAAGACTCAAATTTTCAAAGAACTTTGTTGAAGGATATATTTGCAATATCCACTAAAAATTCTAAATGAATATGTCCTTTGACGCTAGTAACCCCATATCTAAGAATTTATCCTACAGATACACTCATTCAAGTACCAAATGATATGTGCCAAAAAAATTAAGCAGTACTGTTTTTGTCTGTAATAACTAAAAAATTAGAAATATCCTCAATGCCAGTCTATAGTAAAATAACCAAACTGTGATTTGTACATTCAGTATTTGTACTAAATACTATTAGAAGTTTAAAAGAATGAGATAAATCAGCCCTAGCAGATTAGCTCAGTTAGAGCATCCTCCCTATATGCCAAAGTATCAGGTTCAATCCCCATTCAGGGTTGCAGGTTTATGTGTGGGAGGCAACCAATCAATGTGACACATCCATGTTTTTCTCCTTTCTCCCCCCACACTCTCTTTAAAAATCAATGGAACCCTAGCTGGTTTGGCTCAGTGGATAGAGCATTTTGGCCTGCGGACTGAAGTGTCCTGGCTTTGATTCTGGTCAAGGGCATGTACCTCAGTTGCAGGCTCAATCCTTGGCCCTGCTCTGGGCCATGCAGGAGGCAACCAATGTGACTCACTCACGTCAATGTTTCTCTTTCTCTGTCTCTCCCCCTCCCTTCCACTCTCTCTGAAAAATCAATGAAAAAATATCCTCGGTTGAGGATTAACAAAAAGATTAAAAATTAAAAAAAAAAATCAATGGAAAATATATTCTCAGGTGAAGATTAACAAAACAAAAAACAAAAACAAAAAAAAGTGCCCTAGCCGGTTTGGCTTAGTAGATAGAGCGTCGGCCTGCGGACTGAAGGGTCCCAGGTTTGATTCCGGCCAAGGGCATGTACCTTGGTTGCGGGCACATCCCCAGTAGGGAGTGTGCAGGAGGCAGCTGATCGATGTTTCTCTCTCATCGAAGTTTCTAACTCTATCCCTCTCCCTTCCTCTCTGTGAAAAATCAATAAAATATATTAAAAAAAGAAAAGAAAAAAAGAAAAGGCAAACTGCTGGTTTGTTGGCAAGCTTTTTTACTCTTACGCAAAATTAGGTACATAAAATAGCTTCTGTCCTGACAAATAGAAAAAGTTTTAAAAGCACCTTTGGGATACACATTTCCAGTAACTTATAGGCAAAATCTGCAGAAACCATTTTGCAGGTCCATCGATCTTGAATGAATGGGATAGAACATAAACACTAGGCCCAGCTGGTTTGGCTCAGTGGATAGAGCATCAGCCTGTGGACTGAAGGGTCCCAGGTTTGATTCCATTCAAGGGCACATAACCCGGGTTTTGGGCTCAATCCCCAGTAGGGGGTGTGCAGGAGGTAGCCAGTTGATGATTCTCTCTCATCATTGATGTTTCTATCTCTCTCCCTTCCTCTCTGAAATCAATAAAAATATATATTTTTAAAAATCCATCAATAATATATTTTATGTTCTTTGGAATTATAATCTTTTTCCATTGAGATATAATTCATATACAGTAAAAATCACCCTTTTCAAGTGTACTATCCAGTGATTTTTAGTATATTCAAAATAGTCCCTTTAAAAAAACATCATGTTCCTTCTTATTCTTAATTGCATATTCCATCAGATTAAGTAAAATATCTTAGAAGAGCAAATTTTAAGATAAGACTATAAATAAATAAATAAATAAATAAAGTATCAAAAGAAACATTTACTCCTACGTAAATGCAAAAAAATAGGGCCCCCACCTTTGGTGCACCGAATCCTCATGACTGCCTCAAAACCAATCTTCCGAGTGAGGTATCTGTGTAGCTCCTTCTGTAATTTCTGTACTTGGACTGGGTTGTGCTGATGATGGTAAGAGGGATAATAATAGACACTACCTGCTGAATACCGAGAAATACAACCTGGAAGAAAACACACACTCCTTTTAAATTCTGCTGTTGATTACTATTACCACACCAAAGTAACTACAGGCATTTGAATTAATTTTCCTTTAACCTCTCCAGGTACCATCAAAAAAGAATATTTTGCCCTAAGTGGTTTGGCTAAGTGGATAGAGCATTGGTCTGTGGACTAAAGGTCCTCAGGTTTGCTTCTGGTCAAGGGCATATATGCCCTGGTTGTGGGCTCAATCCCTAGTAGGGGGTGTGCAGGAGGCAGCCGATCATTGATTCTCTCTCATCATTGATGTTTCTATCTCTTTCTCCCTTCCTCTCTGAAATCAATAAAAATATATATTTTTAAAAAGGAATATTTCATTCCTTTAAATAGTAGCATATAAATTTCTCTACTATAAATTTTTAAAGTAGAAGACTATCCTATATAGTAAAAGCCTAATATGTAAAGTGTCCAGTTGTCTGGTCGGCCATTCAACCAATCAAAGTGTAATATGCTAATACCGTTCAACCACACGCTATGATGTGCACTGACCACCAGGGGGCAGACGCTCTGACCGGTAGGTTAGCTTGCTGCTGGGGTCCGGCCGATTGGGACTGAGCAAGATGGGCCGGACACGTCCTGGAGTCCTCCGTGGTCCTTCACCAGCTGGCCAACCTCCCACATCCCTCCCCAGCCCCAACTGTGCATTGGTGGGGTCCCTTGGCCTGGCCCGCGCCCTCTCGCAATCTGGGCTGAGGCCCTCCCAAGTGCACTAATTTTGTGCACTGGGCCTCTAGTAGGGTTTATAATAGACTAACCCAGTGGTCGGCAAACTCATTAGTCAACAGAGCCAAATATCAACGACTGAAATTTCTTTTGAGAACCAAATTTTTAAACATAAACTATATAGGTAGGTACATTGTTATTAACTTAATTAGGGTACTCCTAAGCTGGCCTTTGCTAAAAATGTCCTCAATCTGAGGGGTTGACCTCAGCGAACGTATCCCCAATTCTTCTAACGCCACTTCTTCAAAATAGACTCACCCAGGCCGAAAACCAACTTCTGCGCATGGGCCACGAAGTTTCAGTCGCACTGTACGTGCGCGCCCACACGTGGTATTTTGTGGAAGAGCCACACTCAAGGGGCCAAAGAGCCGCATGTGGCTCGCGAGCCACGGTTTGCCGACTACTGGACTAACCTGACTAACTCTCCCAAGGACATTAAATTCCTTTCACTTTGTCTCCTATTTAGAATATCATTATATAATTATCATTTTGACACTCATTTGAGAAAAATAATCATTAGGGAAAACTTACCCAAAGAAGCCAAATCAGAATACTGTCCACTGAGAAGGAATAAGTCAACAGCTACCTGCTGACCAGAACAGTCCAAAGCTAATTTCTTATAGAAGTCAGTGGATGGTGTCAAGTGAATTTCCTATTAATAATAAATTAAAAAGAGAAAAAATTTTAAATCATTAAATTGTTATAAAATTTAGGCACTTTCCCTCCTGGGAGCACACCATGCCTTTCCCTTTCCCTTTCCCTCCTTGCCCCAGGCACCATTAGCTTCTTCACTCCCAAGCTCCAAGGGCCCTTCCTTTACCTGCATAACTTGTTTCCTAAACCCATTTCTTTTAGGAATTAACTCTTCTATTCCTGTGATTTACCAACTAAATGTTCTCTTACAAAAAAAATTGTCATAAAATTTAAATTTCTAGCCTGGCTACTGTGGCTCAGCGGTTGAGCATCCACCAATGAACCAGGAGATCACAGTTCGATTCTGATCAAGGAACATACCAGGTTTCAGGTTTGATACCCAATGGGGGCATGTAGGAGACAGCCTATCGATGATTCTCCCTCATCATTGATGTTTCTCTCTCTCTCCCCCCTCCCTTTCCCTTCCTCTCTCTGAAATCAATAATAATAATAACTTATTGAAATTTAAATTTATTTATTTTATAATTAAATTTCTATCTATACATACCAAGATATTAACAAAATCCATTGGCTTGAGAATATTTGTAATTTTTCAATAAGAAACATCTACTTAAGGATTTTTTTCTTTTGTTTGACTTTAAAAGAAAACTATTATACTAATTTCAATAATCTATTAAATAGTATACTGGAAATGGTTCTAAAAATTCATATGTAATACCTATTTAGCCCTTTTAACTACCATAAGAGATGGGTACTATCATTATTTTCATTTTATAAATATAAAGGCAACAAGGGGCAAAGAAATTAAATAACTATTCAAGCTCATGCATCTAAAAAGCAGTGGAACTTAGACTGACTCCAGGACCAACACCATTATCATTATAGCATATGGCTTCTCATAATCTTTTTGAGAAACATATATCTCAAACTACGTTTATAAATATAAGATGCTCAAAAGTAATGCATAGCAGTCAACATACCAAACTATGAGTATTTTTTACTGATCACTCAGGTTCTACTTTGTCCCTAGCAAGCTTATTCTCTTAGTCTGCCTTTCTCATTAAAGGCAGGCTGCATTGCTAATGGCATGCTAAAGATCTAAAAACAAGGTAAGAGTGAATCAGGTAGAAAATCCTATATAATAAAAGCCTAATATGCTAATGATATGCTAAGGTTTCTTTACCACTCACTAGGACGTGCACTGATCACCAGGAGGCAGACACTCTGACCAATAGGTTAGCTTGCTGCTGGGGTCTGGCCGGTTGGGACTGAGTGAGATGGGCTGGACACACCCTGGAGCCCTCCCGTGGTCCCTCCCCGGCTGGCCAACCTCCCATGTCTTTCCCTGGTCCTGATCATGCACCGGTGGGGTCCCTTGGCCTGGCCTGTGCTCTCTTGCAATCTGGGACCCCTTGAGGGATGTCGGAGAGCCAGTTTTGGCCTGATCCCACAGGCCAGGCCGAGGGACCCACTGGTGCACGAATTTGTGCACCGGGCCTCTAGTAATGTAATAAAACAGAAAAGTCTATATAAGAAAGAAACACTTTACCTATTTTCTCATATTCCCTACTCTCCACAACTGAAATATAAATTAAAAAAAACAAAAACAAAAACAAGCTCTATGATCAGAGACAGAACACCAATATAAATCTTATCATAGATTTGATGACCTTCTAACCTTAGCAGATGACCTTTGGTTGGGTTCCTCTCGTGGTTTCAGGGCTCCTACTCCAAGATTTGGGAGTTGTGTTTGAAAGACAGACATTCGACCACCAGTTGGGGACATCAGCTTAAAGGCAGCCTGAAGTGCAGGACCCAAGGCACTCTGGGTCTCCAGGGTCTTGGCGAACATTTGTGGCAAAGTTTTCAGTAAATCTTGGACAAGCTTGTGAAATAAAGCAAGAAAACTCAAGAGTGTTACAATTGAAAAAAATTTTTTTTACAAAAAGCCAGTAACTAATACAATAGACAAAACACTGAGTCATGATGATGGTCAGAGAATCTACAGACAGTACAGTAAACAATGAAGTAGGTCAAATAACAAGAAAGTCATTTTAAATAAACATTATAAATTGGCAAGCAAGACAAATAAAAATTGCGGCCTTACAGTTCTTGCACATGCAAGTAGTCCAGCAAGACTATAAGTCCAAAATGTATCCAAAAGAGCCATCACAGTTTAGAGATTTGATTTCTTTTAATGCCATGAAATATGGCCTTCTCAATCACCTCTACACACTGTATTCTTTTTAGTTCCAAAATGAGTTTAACTTTTCCCTACTGCAAAATCTACGATATCCAGTAAATTTGCCAACTAGTAATAATCACAACAAAAGAAAAACAAAATGAAAAACAACTACCTATTTAGGTTAGGATGTACAAATAGAGAGAGTTAATAGGAAAAAATATATCGCACTATGGCGAAGTCACCATTGCCAACAGCTGAGACCATAGACTTGCTAGTTAAAATGTTACCCCTACGGCATATATGCATATACAGGGTAGACAACATCCCCCCTTCAGGCACATTCTGTTCACCTCTCACTGTATTATGTCATGGCAATTTCCAGGCAGGTAATAAGAGTTTCTTCTGCACTGACCCCAATGACACTCTGTGAATCAGAAAAGCACAGGGCACTGAAAGCAGCCTAACTAAAGTGCTTCTGTGTAGTGACCAGAAGCTTATCTCAGCAACCCTCCCGGTTTCCCAAGTGGCTGGCAAGGCAGGTTTCCTTCAGGTTTTCCTCCTTAATGGAATAGGCTCATCTTCTACCCAACTACAAATAACTTGCTACATTAGACTTAAAAGCAATCAGTTCAAAGGCATAGTCAAGAGTAGTTCTTTTGATAAATTTTAATTAACATCAAAATATAAAATGCTACACATATTAGAAATGCCATAGAAAGAAGCAAAATTTTACTTAATATTTTAAAAATATATTCCTTCAATATTGCAATTAAACATGTTGGATAGGAAAATGTGCCTTACCTCTTTACTTTCATTTAAATTTACTAATAAGTTCTCCGGCATAGGTATAAAAATATCTGAAATAAATAAATATTTTTTAAAAAAATTGTTAAAGGTGTCCCAAAACCACCTCCTCCTCCACTATAGCACATGTCTGTGTGTGTATGATTTAGGTATTTATTGGAATTTAACTGTTCTTTTTTTTTTTTAATCCTCACCTGAGGATATTTTTCCATTGATTTTTAGAGAGAGTGGAAGAGAGGGAAAGACAGAGAGAAATATCGATGTGAGAGAAACACAGTGACTCGTTGCCTCCTGCACGCACCCTGACCAGGGCCCAGGCCACGGAGGAGTCTGCAACCAAGGTACATGTCCTTGACCAGAGTTGAATCCTGGACCCCTCAGTCCGCCGGCCAACGCTTTATCCACTGAGCCAAACTGGCTAGGGCTGGAACTTAATTGTTCCCGTGTAAAAGATAAATAGAAACTATTAGAAACTATTGATTCACAAGCACTCAGTAAGGGTTTGCACAAGTGCTCTGTTTCTTAGGTTAAAGGCAACAATTCAGAACCCTACTTTATAAAGTTCTTGCTTAGCCCTGAAAGCCAGCCAAAAAAACACTTATTAAAAAAAAAAAAAAAAAGCCAGGGCCAGTGTGGCTCAGTTGGTGGAGTGTCGTCCCCTGCACCAAAAGGTCGAGGATTCGATTCCTGGTCAAGGCACATGCTCAGGTTTTGGGTTCAATCCCCAGTCACGGTTCGTATAAGAGACAACAGATTGATGTTTCTCTCTCATATCAATGTTTCTCTCTCTCTCTCTAAATTCAATAATAATAATGAAAAACAGGTTGACATACAAGAAAGAATACTATGTCTTTAATATAAGCATAACACAGCCCACTGACAGACCGTCACTCAAAAAGCAGCTATTTTCTCATAAAGAAGGTGTCCACCAGTACCACTACTTATGGGACTACAAAATCAAGTGAATCAGAAAATATGCTAACTGACCACATCAGATGAGCTTCTCAGGATTCAAATTTATTCTTGCTAACAAATTAAATTATCTTCCTGAAAAGGAAGCAAACTGGGACAAAAGGAAGGAAATGTGGGTGGTGGTGGATGATTATGAGGGGTCTTATATCTATATTAGTATAACGTTTTTTATTACAAAAAAATAAGCTTTATTATAATGCTTGTAAAAAATAATACCAACAATTACCTTGAAACATTAAGTACTTACTTTAGCTGTCATATAAAAAATATACTGTTTCAATTTCTTCCCTGTCTTTTTTAAAATTAAAATTTTAGCCCTAGCCTGTTTGGCTCAGTGGATAGAGCATCAGCCTGCGGACTAAAGGGGCCCAGGTTCGATTCGGGCCAAGGGCACATGCCTGGGTTGCGGGCTCGATCTCTACCCCCACCCCAGTAGGGGGTGTGCAGGAGGCAGCCAATCAATGATTCTCTCTCATCGTTGATGTTTCTCTCTCTCTCTACCCCCCTTCCTCTTTCAAATCAATAAAAATATGTTTTAAAAATTGTCCTTAAAAAAACACAAACTTTAGCCTTGGTGGTGTGCTTAGTGGTTAGAGCATCAGCCCATGCACCCAAGGGTCATGGGTTTGATTGCTGATCAAGGGCACATCTGGATTGAAGTTTCAATTCCTGGACCTGGTTGGGGTGCATGCGAGAGGAAACCAATAGTGTCTCTCTCACAGCAATGTTTCTCTTTCTCTTTCTTCCTCTCTCTCTCTCCCCTCCCTCAGTTCCCTGAATTCTCTCTAAAAAAAAAATTTAAACTTTAATCAGTTTTGCCCTGGCCAGTGTTGCTCAGTGATTAGAGCGTTGGCCTGCACATTGAAGGATCTTGGGTTTGATTCCTGATGAAGAGCACATACCTGGGTTGCAGGTTCTCTCCCTGCCCTGGTCACAATGTGTGCAGGAGGCAACCAGTCAATGTATCTCTCTCACATCAATGTTTCTCTTTCTCTCTCTCCCCACTCCATTTTTCCCTCCCACTCTCTCTCTGAAAAGTAATGGAAAAAAATATCCTCAGGTGAGGATTAGCAAAAAAAATGTTCAAATAAGTTATATTGAGATATAATTCACCCTTGTGAAGATATAATTAGTGATTTTTAATATATTCAGAGTTGCACAACTGTCACCGCTATCTAATTCCAGACACTTTCCTCATCTCCAAAAGAAAACCTTCACTGATTACCAGTCAGTCACTCCTCAGTTCTCTGCCAATCACCACAGCTCTAAGTAGCTTCCAGTCTGTGTCTCTAGATTTGCCTATTCTAGACATTTCATATTAATGGAGCTACACTACAAGGTCCTTTTTGACTGATTTTTTTAAAACTTAGCATATTGTTTTCAAGGTTCATCCATGTTCTAGCATCAGTATTTTATTCTTTTTATTGTATGGATATACCACATTTTGTTTATTCATTCAGCAAAAGATGAGCATTTGGGTTGTTACTACTTTTTGGCTATGTTGCTGTGGACATTCATGTACACATTTTTGTGTAGACTGGGTTCAATTTTCTTGAATATTGAGTGGAACTGCTGAGACATATGGAACTCTATGTTTACTTCTGAAGAAATGACAGACTGTTTTGCACAGTGGCTGAACCATTTGCCATTCCCACAAGCAGTGTAAGAGAGTTCCAATTTCTCCACATCCTTGCAAATATTTGTTATTGTCCTTTCTTTTTTCCCCCCTCTATTTCAAAGTTATTTTTATTTTTCAATTACAGTTGACATAATTATATTAGTTTCAGGTATACAGCCTAGTGATTAGACATTACATAACTTACTAAGTGATCATCCAATAAATCTCACAACCATGACAAGTTATTATTGTCTATATTCCCTAAACTGTACTTTGTATCTCTATGACTATTCCGTAAAAACCAATTTGGACTTCTTAATACCTTCACCTTTTTCACCCTCCTTCCCCCTAACCCCTCTCCCATTTTGAATTGTCAAAATGTCCTCTGTATCTATCAGTGTATTTCTGTTCTGCTTGTTATTTTGTTAAGATTTAATTGTTGCCAGATAGATATTTGTTGCCATTTTCTTTCGATATTTATATTTTCTTCTTCTTTTTAAACAAGACCCATTAATATTTCATCTAATACTGGTTTGGTGATGAACTCTTTAACTTTTTCTTGTCTGTGAAGCTCTATCTGTCCTTCGATTCTAAATTACAGTTTTGCTGGGGAGAATAATCTTGGTTGTAGGTCGTTGCTTTTCATCACTTTAAATACTTTGTGCCAATCTCTTCTGGTCTGCAAAGTTTCTGTTGAAATTAGCTGACAATCTTATGGGAGCTTCTTTGTAACCAATTGTCTTTCTCTTGCTGCTTTTAAGATTCTCTCTTTAACCTTCTGCATTTTAATTATGATGTGTCTTGGTGTGGGCCTCTTTGGGTTCATCTTCTTTGGGACTCTGTACTTCCCCTGGACTTGCATGTCTATTTCCTTCTCCGGAAAGGAATAGATTTTTCAAATAGGTTTTCAATTTCTTGCTCTCTTCTTCTGGCACCCCCATGATGTGAAAACATTAATATACTTGAAGTTGTCTCAGAAGCTCCTTACACTATCCTCATTTTTTAAAATTTCTTTTTCTTTCTGTTCTTTTTATATTCCAAATCACTGATTTGATTCTCAGCGTCGTCTACTCTACTGTTGATTCCCTGTAAATTATTCTTCATTTCAGTTAGTGTATGCTTAATTTTAGGAAAATCTGAAGCATGATCCAAGACAGGCCATTCCTATTGAAAAGTCTAAAAGATGAGTGGGGTAGGACCTCAGGGAATCACCAGGGCAGGGCAAACAGTGTGAGCTAGATTGATGGAGTCTTAGATATGAAGCCTGCCTGCTGGCTCTGTGGGGGGAGGGCTCATCAAAAGACCAATGGCCTCTGCTAGCACTTCTGTCTGGGAGAAAGTTGCCCCTCCCCACAAGTTCTTGCCCTGAGGCTGGACAATTCAGTTCCTCCCCATATGTTCTCTGGTGCCTTTAACGCTGCAGCCCCAGTCCTGGAGCTCAGAGGGAGTCTGAGCAAGTCAGTGTGCAGGCCCTTTAAAAGGAACTGCCCAAGACTCCAATAGCCCTCCTTCTCCCTCATCCTCAATCCCCGCTGTTTTTTACAACCAGGAGTTATGAAGACTTCTCTTCCTGGCACTGCAACCCTGGGCTGGCAACCCCTTGCTCCTCAGGGGGGACCTCTGCAGCTGAGATGTCCCTCCCAATTTTTTCCACCAACTGTGAGTTTAGGACCAGCCCCTTCTACTGGGCCTCAATATGCCTTCTTCTTTAATTCCCTATTTGTAAGACTTCCATTTAGCCAGGGTTCAGGTAATTCTGAATGATGGTGTTGTAGAGTTGTAATTTTGATGTGGTTATAAGAGGAGTGGAGTACTGAGTTTACCTATGCTGCCATCTTGCCCAGAAGTCCTTTTTTTCTCCTTCTTCTATGTGACATCCAGCAAGGGATATTCCATCTATCAGGTCATGTATAAAATTGAGAGAGGCTGGAACACAACAGTAAATTCACAACTTGGCCCACCATGAGAATTACCTGTTTAGATTTTACTTTATGCTAAAAAAGTATCTGGGTGAAAGGGGGTGATCTGTTGTGAATATTTAGAACCAAAACAGAAGCAAGCTCTCCTCAATTACTGCCCTTTAAAGAGGTACATTCAATCTACATTGTTTATGGATTCCTTACTTGTGAATTTACCTACTCACTAAAATTTACTTGTAACCCCAAAACCAATACTCATAGTGCATTTACAGACATTTTCAGAGATGAAAACTGATTCTGAAAATTTGTTAACTGATGTGAGGTGGCATCTGGCGGTTTTCATTTGTATTTCCCTGATAACTCAAGTACTTAATGGCCAACTGTATATAAAGAATACTGACTGTTGTGTGAATAGAGATGTTTATTCAATTCCTTCGCCCAATTTTTAATTATGTTATTTGTCTTTTTATTAAGTTGTAGTTCTGAACATAATTTAGATGTAATTCTCTGATCAGATGTATGATTTACAAATATTTTCTTTCATTCTAATATTTTCTTTCATTCTATGGATTCTCAGTTCACTTTTTTTTTTTTTGTTAATCCTCACCTGAGGATATTTTTCCATTGATCTTTTAGAGAGAGTGGTAGTGAGAGGAAAAGACAGAGAGAAACACTGATGTGAGAGAAACACATCGATTGGTTGCCTCCTGCAATCAAACCCAGGACCTTTTGGCCCGCAGGCCGACACTCTATCCATTGAGCCTAACCAGCTGGGGCTCAGTTCACTTTCTTGGTGGTGTCCTTTGAATTTAACACAAAAGTTTTTAATTTTGAAGAAGTCTAATTTATCTATTTTTTTCTTGTTTGTGTTTTTGGTGCTATATCTTAAGAAATCACTGCCTAATCCAAGGTCACAAAGAATTATTTCTATATTTTCATCTAACAGTTTTATAGTTTTAGTCTCACACTTAAGTTAATTTTTTAAATTGTGGTAAAACATACATAATATAACAAATGTATCATCTTGCCATTTTAAGTGTACAATTCAGTGGTATTAAAGACATTCACAGTGTTTGTAACCATCACTGTTATATTTTCAAAAGTTTTTGACACCCCAAACAGAAATCCTATACCCATCTATATATATAAAAGCCTAAGCGACCATTACAACCGAACGACCAGTCGCTATGATGTGCTTTGACCACCAGGGGGCAGACACTCAATGCAGGAGCTGTCCCCTGGTGGTCAGTGTGTTCCCACAGGGGAAGCACCACTCAGCTAGGCTCACGGCTGGCGAGTGCAGCTGTGGTGGCGCGAGTCTCTCCTGCCTTTGCGGCAGTGCTACTGAGCAGTGGTGGCAGCAGCAGGCGTAGCGGAGCTGGGATGAGCAGCAGCAGAGCTGTGCCTAGCCCTGGCTGGGGCTCCTAGCTAGCTGTCTGCTGCTTTGACGCTGCTATATCCCTGGCGGGGGGCGGTGGGGGGAATGTTAGATTGCAGGGATCGGGCTGAAACCCAGAAGTCCAACATCCCCCGAGGGGTCACAGATTATGAGAGGGCACAGGCCAGGCTGAGGGACCCCATCCATGCATGAATCCGTGCACCGGGCCTCTATTTAAATAATAATTCCCTATTCTTCTTTCCTACCCAGCTCTTGGTAATCTGCATTCTACTTTCAATTTCTATGAATTTTCTGTTCTTGGTACCTCATATAAGTGGAATTATACAATATCTGTTCTTGTATCTGGCTTATTTCACTTTGTATAGTGTTTTCAAGGTTATCCACGTATGTAGCATAAGTCAGAATTTCATGCTTGCCCTGGCTAGTGTGGCTCAGTTGGTTAGAGCATTGTCCCATACACCAAAAGGCTGTGGGTTCAATCCCTAGTCAGGGCAAGTGCAGGAGGCAACCAATTGATGTTTCTTTCCCTCTCTCTCTCCCTTCCTCTCTCTATGATCAATTTTTTTAAGTGATCATAAAAAAAGAATTTCATTCTTGAGGATGAATAAATAACATTCCATTATATTTATATTGTTTACCCTTTCATCTGTTGATGGGTGGTTTCCACCTTTTGGCCTTGGTAAATAATGTTGCTGTGCCCAGCTGGCATGGCTCAGTGGTTGAACGTCAATCTATGAACCAGAATGTTAAGGAGGTTCGATTCCTGGTCAGGGCACATGCCCCAGTTGTGGACTCGATCCCCAGTGGAGCCAGTGCAAGAGGCAGCCAATCGATGATTCTCTCTCATCATTGGTGTTTCTATCTCTTTTTCCCTCTCCCTTCCTCTCTGAAATCAATAAAAATATATTTTAAAAAATAATGGTGCTATGAACAATGACATACAAGTATTTGTTAGGTGTACCTGCTTTCAATTCCTTTAGGTATATACAGGAAAGTAGATTAGATCACAATGTGTTAAAACTTTTACAGGAACTGCTAAACTATTTTTAAGAGCACTGTACCATTTTTATTTTAAATTTTTATTTATTATATATATTTATTTTATTTCACCCATTCTCCACCCCCTCCCATTTGGCAACCATCAGCTTGTTCTCTACATCTATGCATCCATTTCTATCTGACTTCTTTCACTTAGCATAATACCCTCTCAGTTCATCCATGTTGTTGCAGATAGCAAGATTTCATTCTTTTTTACTGATGAGTACTATTCCATTGTGTGTATACCACACACACACACACACACACACACACAGGACATCTTCTTTATCCACTCATCTATTGATGGACACCTAGGTTGTTTCCCATATCCTGCTTTTGTAAGTACTGATGCAATGAATATAGGGGAGCATATGTCTTTTTGAATTCGTGTTTTTGTTTTCTTCAGATAAGTATCCAGAAGTAGAATTGCTGGATCAAATGGCAGCTGTTTTTAATTTTTTGAGGACTCTCCATACTGTTTTCCATAGTGGCTGCACCAGCAGTGCCACCAACAATGCACAACAGTTCCAATGTTTCCACATCCCTGCCAATATTTGTTGCTTTCCGTTTTGGGGTAATAGCCATACCAGTGAACATGAAATGTGGTATCTCATTGTGGTTTTTGATTTGCATTTCTCTAATGACTAATAACATTAGGTATTTTGTCATTATTTCATTATTGGTCATTTGTATATATTCTTTAGAGAAATATCTATTCAAGCTCTTTCCCTATTTTTGATGTCATTTTGTTGTTGAGTAGTTCTTTAGATGTATTGAATATTAATCCTTCCTTAGATATACTAGTATGATTTGCATATATTTTCTCCCATTCTGTGAGTTGCCTTTTTTATTGTGAGTTGTCTTTTTACTCTCTTGGTAGTGTTCTTTGATATACAATAGTTTTAATATTGAAAAAGTCCATTTTATTATTTTTTCTTTCTTGGTGTCTTTGCTTTCGGTGTCAGATCCAGGAAATCACTGTCAACTCCAATGTCATGAAGATTTTCACCTGTGTTTTCTTCTAAGAGTTTTGTATTTTATAGTTTTAGTTCTTAAGTTTGGCTCTTTTATCCATTGAGTTAATTTTTTTATCTGGTTTAAGGTAAGGGTCCAACTTCATTAATTTGCATGTTCAGTATTCCCAGAACTATTTGTTGAAAAGACTGTATTTTCTGCCCTGGCTGGTGTGGCTCAGTTCATTGAGTATTATCCCTTGCTCCAAAAGGTTGCTGGTTCTATTCCCAGTCAGGGTACATGACCAGCTTGGGGCCCGATCCCCAGTGGGGTAGGCGTTCAGGAGGCAGCCAATTGATGTTTCTCTCTCTCCCTTTCCCTTCCTCTCTCTAAAAACATATTAAAAAAAAAAAAAAAAAAAGAAGACTGTCTTTCCCCATTGAATGTTTTTAGCATCCTTGTAAAAAATCAAAGCCCATACATATGTGATGGTTTATTTCTGGGTTCTCTATTCTATTATATAATTTCTATATTATATAATTTCTGGGTTCTCTATTGGTCTATATGTCTCTCCTCAAATATTTTTTGAATAAATGTGTTGCCTTGTTTATAATTCACTTTACCTCCATAACTGCTTCCTCCTCCTATTAAATGAGGGATGAACTTAAGGACTCTTACAATTCCAACAATCTTATGATATTATACTCAAGGTTTTCCTCAATATAGAATTATACCATACACTCTTAATTTATCAAATAGTCATGAAATATTTCTAAAGCTACAAATGACTAAGATAGTTCAGTAATTTCAAGTGTATAATATGTACCTTCAATATCTGAAACTATTAGCATCTGAGGTTGAGAGAGACCTTCTTGAAGACTGTAGAAGTGGATTGTACTATCAAATGTTATGAAGCCAATTTTTGTCCTAGTGTTGCCAGGAAGCCTAAAAGTAAATTTAGAAGAGTATTTTATCAAGTTTTCTCATATTCATATACATATATATTAAATATCCAATAAGAGTTACATGAAAATATCTACTTTCATATTATAGAATTTGTCCTAACATAAACGTTTAACCCCTCCAATGTTTAATCACCATGAAAGCATACCCTACTCAAAGTGAAAACACTACACATAAACCAAACAATCAAGAAAACCCAGTAATAATACAGCAATTCAAAACTCATTATACCTATATAAAATTATATAATCACTTGGAAAATGGCATATAAAAATACTGGAAAGCATAAACAAAACTTTGTAGAAGATTTTAATTTATAAAATACATTATAAAATTACTATATACCTACTCTAAAATTTAATATAAATTTAGATACTGCATAGCTGTTAAAAATTTTACCCATGTTTGGGTGAATCAGTGGACTCTTCCTCAACAGACAATCCCCATATGCAACCTGTAACGTTAAAAGTACAAATGCTGGCAAGAACAAGGATGCCCCTTATCATCAAGGTAAGGGAGTTAGTTTGTTTTTGATGAGATTTTGTTTTCCATATTCTTCCATAGAACACAAGTACACTATAATGCATTACACTAAAAGGTCACACAAACTTTTATAGGTTACCCTAAGTACCATTTAAAGTAACTAAGCACCATTTAAAGTACAGATGTTTAAAAAAAAAAAAGAGAGAGAGAGAGAGGGGGAAAAAAATGTACAGCTATTTTTAAATAAATAAATAAAAAGTAAAGCACAGATATTTTAAGAGACTTATGAGACATAACAGCCAAATGCAATGTGTAAAAATAGTTTAGGTTCTTATTCCAACAAACCTACAGCAAAGAAGCATTTTTGAAACAATCAGAACAAAAACTGAACTGCGTATTAGTTGATATTATGAAATTATTGTTAATTTTGTTTGGTGTGACACTCCTATTTTAATTAGAGCTAAAAATAATTCCAAGTATTTATAGGTAAGATGATATGCTGATTGAGATTTACACTAAAGTACTCAAGGGGGGGTATGTTTGTATGATTACATAAAGCAAAAACAGCTGAATGCTGCCCTGGCCGGTGTGGCTCAGTTGGTGGTAACGTTATCTGTACACCAAAAGGTGGTGGGTTCAATTCCCAATCAAGGCACATACCCAGATTTTGGGTTCAATCCATGGTCAGAGCAAGTGAAGGAACCAACCAATTGATGTTTCTTTCTCCTCATCCCCTCTCCTTTTCTCCCTTCCTCTATAAGATTGGGGAGGGGGGGGGGGCGGAAAGAATAGCTGAATGCTAAAAATGTTAAAGTTGAGGGAGAAGGGATGAATAGTTGGAAGTTCATTACATTCTTTCTATTTACTCTATGTTTAAAATTTTTCCAAAATAAAAAGTTAAAATAGAATTTTGGAGAAAGCAAGGCCTAAAGTTCACAACTGACTTAAGTAGGCTTTTAGAATATAATTATATAGCTTTTTTTTTGTATTTTAAAACTATTTATCCATTTTGTAAACAGTTAGTTTCCAATTGAAACTGAATCAAGATACTTACAAATCCAGATTGTCTAACAAACTCTGGCAAACTGAATTCAAGTATCCAGTTTCAATTGCATTGTGAGACACATCAAACACAAAGAGGTACACTGGAGGTTGCGGTGGTCGTAACTGAAAAAAAAAAAAAAATCTCATTAAATACATTTAATAGGATTAAATTTAAATTTATCATTTGTCCTGTCTACATACAGCAAAACAATAAAATAAGCATTATTTATAAATTAAATGGAGACTATAATAAACAATGGAGTAAAAAAATAATGTAGAAAGAATAGAAGTTTAAAAAACAGGCAAAACTATACCATATTGTTTTCAGATGGATACTTAGGGGAAAAAATGAGGATGTGATTGCTATTAGTCAGAAGACTGTTTTCTCCAGCATGGGAAGGGGAGGAAATGTGATCAGAAGGGCTTCTGGGAATATTAGCAACGTTCAATTTCTCGACCTGGGTGGTGCTAACACAGCATTTATAATTATTTGGCATACCATATATTTTTGTTTTATAGATTTTTCCATATGTGCATTATATTTCACAACTTAGGAGGAATTACAGTTCTCAAAGTGACAAATTAAGTTGCCTGAGCTCGTTATTTAACAAACACATTTCAGCCAAGTTTCACAAAAATGTACGACTACGTTTTTAAACTTCCCAATTCAAAGATCTGTTTTCAATTCAATAAAAAGCAGCAAGTAACCACAATCAGAACTGGCGCATATAGTGTACTAACTTTTGTGTGTGGTTGTGGGGTTTTTTTTGTAAATATTACTTGCTGAATCACAGAATCTGTTGCCCCAAGAGGTAAGTTGAGAAGAAGCAAAACCTCTTGCTATAGGCAAGTTCTAAATTTAAAGAAAGCCATTTTCGTAAAACCTGGTAGATAAAAGAAAAGAAATCCAGGAAGGCCAATTCAAAAGAACAAATGCTTCTGCACTTTTTGCTTTTAACTCAACAAAGGGACAGCTACTACCAACCAACCATTCATTCATTCATTCTTTAATCCGCACTGGAGGGTATTTTTTCCACTGATTTTTTACAGAGAGAGAGAGAGAGAGAGAGAGAGGGAAGCATCTATGTGAGAGACACATTGATTGCCTACCACACGAGCCCTGATCAGGGCCGGGGATCGAGCCTGCAACCCAAGTACTTGCCCTTGACCAGAATCGAACCTGCAAACCTGCCCACTCACCAAAGGGTTGCAGGTTCGATTCCTGGCCAAGGGCACGTTTCTGGGTTGCAGGTTCCATACCCAGCTCCGACCGCATTTGGGAGGCAACCAATCTATGTCTATCGATGTCTCTTTCTGTCTCTCTCTCTCCATCTCCCTCCTCCCTCCCTTCCACTCCCTTTCAAAATGGATGGAAAAAATATCCCACTCCTCGAGTGAGGATTAATAAACAACGACAAAAAAAGTACTTCGAAGAGGATGCTCATCACACCATTATTTGTAATTTAAAAAATTGGAAGTGACTTAAAAGTAAATATGATCTCAACATGGTATTGCAATTTCTAGATGAACACACAAGAATCATAAGTGGAACTTTACATACTAGTACACTTTTCAGACTTATCCTTATATACTAATTAACTATTTTTATAATGAACATGTATAACTTTTCTAAATTTAAAACCATAAAATTTTGTTAAAGGATGCTATGTTGTTTTATTTAAAACCCACTATTATGAGATAAATACGTTATATAAAAAAATGAAAACTTACCATGTATTCTGAAGGAGCCATAAACTCAATTGTAGCATTTTGAACTTCAGGTCTTCTGTGAGGTTCTCCATAGGCTCTGGTCAAAGGGTTGTACATGAATTCTTCAGGAACTATATAAGTTGACAACATAAAGTGATAAAACTAAGATTAAGTTTAATAAACCTTGTGTTTGGCTGTTTTCTTATTTAGTAATTTATAAATACTGCAATATAGACTAAATGTTAAGGGATAATATGTACACTTTGTTTTTGAGGTCCATTCAAGTTCTTCATATACTAAATGGTCCTGCATATGTCTTACTTTTATATACTAAATAACTGTTATTTTTTTTCTTTCCCTGTCTTCTAATATCCTCTTCATCTTAATTCTTGCTAAAGCTTTTCTAAAATAGCTTGAAAAAATGATAAAAACTTATTAAATGCCAATAATTTTTTTAACAAGGATATTAACATTTGACACATAATACGTAAAGACTCTGGATACTCCTTGAAAGGTATGGTAAAAACACTTAAAAGTTTAAAGTCTAAAGGTATGGTGAATTTCATTAATTAATAAGACCTCTATGGAACATCAGTTGCCTACCACTTATGATATAATGGAGCTCTAAGAGTATTTTCTAAATGAATTATCATTGCAGCTGTCTTCTAACTGTTTAGAAATTCAAATTCTTATGTAGCTAAAGGATAAGCTATAGTTCATAAAATGGTCTGTGCTGCATATGAAAGTGAGTTCAACCTTTATTACCATTTCATTTCATATACTGAAGCACATATACGTAAGATTTTAAGGTGTACTAAACACTATACATATATTTTCTGAATTATTATAGAATAAAAAGAATGCTCTTACTCTATCCTCACTTTCCTATACTCTTGAATGCATAAGATAAGTAGAACAAATCAATGTCTCTCTCTCTCTAATCAATAAATAAAAACATTTTTAAAATGATTTTGAGAGATATCTTAAATTCCTTTATTTCCCAATGCTCAATGAAATTTCCTTCCAAGCAGAGACTTAATTTTCAATGTAGATATCAGCATACACTTTTTCTTCTAGAATCCTATTAAAGTGTAGTCGGTTAGATGATATTCCTCAAAAGTAAATTGTGAAACAGTTGAAAGAGATCTCCTCCTTCTCAATTACTGAGAAAACTACATTCAACTAACCTTCCAGCACTGCCCACCTCCCTTCATACAGCAGTGAATAAAGCTAATGGCAGCTAATCTGTGGACTTACTTTCTTTTACCCCTAGAGCAGTGATTTTCAAACTTTTTCATCTCATGGCATACATGAACTAATTTACTAAAATTATGTGGCACACCAGAAAATATATTATATATTTTGTTGATCTGACAAAAAAAAAAAAAGGTATAATTTTGATTCATTCACATCTGACGGCTATTGTTGTGTTGGCTGTTGTCATTTTTTATTTGACAATCTAAGGGAAAAGAGGTCAGTGCCCCTGACTAGTCAGGTATTTATCACGTTTTAAAAATTCTTTCCCTCTCTCTGTCTAGGTGCACCAGTTGAAAATCGCTGTCCTAGATTAAAGGCATTGGACAATTTCTAAATAAAAATATTTCATAAATTACAGACTTAAGTAACACCATAAAATATGCCATTTATTATTATACCCAACATAATAAATGTAAAATAGTGGTATCAAAGTAATATTATCACTTTTTTTTTTGCCTAAGAAGAATAGAATTATTTATATGTAGAAATAAGTGCATAGAAAAAAGTTAACAGAAGCTATTTCTGAGTGGAATGTTTACAGGTAAGTAAGACAGGGCTGTTGATTTTTTTAACTTCACATTTGTATTATCTGATTTCCCTACAATGGAAGTAAAAATTTTAAAATGTTTCAAAAAAAAACATACCATCATTGACTTGGTAACATAAGTTACACTTCCATCTCCTTTGATCAAGAAAGCTGACAAAAGGGTTGATGTATGTCCTGCATGAACGGCATCTCACAATTGTACTGGAGGTAACCACAGGCAATTGCTGAAAAAAACAACTAATTTTTTTAAGGCAGTGATCATCGTAACTAAGGCGAAGCACGAATCATACTTCCAAATAATTGTTGGGATATTGTAACTTTGGAGGAAAAAACCCCAGGGTAAAAAGTGTCCAAAATGCGACACAAAAAATTATGTAGCAGAGATGTATTGATTTGAAACCCTGTTGCTTTCTCCAGGACTGGTCTCTTAAATTTAACCTTTTAAAAAGTAATTATTTTCTCATTAACATTTATACGCAAAATCAACATAGTAAACTTATAATGTATTTTTGAGATGGGTGGCAAAGGAATGATCAACATTCTAAAACAGGGGTGGGGAACCTTTTTCTGCCAAGAGCCATTTCAACATATATAACATCATTTTTGGACCATACAAAATTAGCCTGCTATATTTGATCAAACATTCAATTAACTCACCGCTAATGCCTTGGCAGAGCCAGACGAAATCATTTCACAGGCCTTATACGTTCCCACCCCTATTCTAAAACAAATTATTTCAAAATTTCTTCATGTTATAGTAAGAGGCTTACTAAGTTCTCATGAAAGAACTGTCATATTTAAATATTCAATTAAACTTTGCAATTATGCTCCTATTTAAAGTTTATCCTACATTAAAAAAAAGTTGTAAAGTCTTAATATAAAAATATCAGTAAAGGCAATAAAATCCTATCATCAATTGAAGGTTTGTTTTGGGAAAATCAATTCACTTAATGCACTGATCCTCTCAACAGTAGGTGGCCATATGTCAAGGTCCCAGAGCCTTAGGACAAAAGTGAAAAGGCTTTTTTGAGGGAGTGGGGGTAGGGTCGATAGGAAGGATTTGGGCTCCTTTTCTTCTTTTTTTAAAACAGCTTCCTAAAGAACAAATTTTATTCCAAGAATGGCAGAACAGGGAGACTGGGTAAAGTATTTTAATAGGTAAATAATTTATAACTTACCATTAGGTCTTTGAAAGGATGAAGCAGCAGTCCTAACGGAAGTTTGGCTTTATTCAGTAAGGCCTGAGTCTGAGGAATGCTAGTCAATGTACATCGAAATAACCTATATTAAAGTAAAAATGATGTATCAGTTGTTGCTATGATTATTTTTGAACAACAAGAAAAAGATTTAAAAGGTACACATTTTGCCCTGGCTGGTTTAGTTCAGTGGCTAGGGTCGGGCTCAGACCGAAGGGTTAAGGGTTTGGTTCCCAGTCAAGGAAACGTATCTCGTACCTTGGCTGATCCCCAGGCCCTGTCAGTGTGCATTGGGGAGGTAGCCAATCAATGTGTCTCTTTCTCTCTCCCCTTCCTCCCTCCCTACCACTCCCTCTAAAAGTCAAAAGAAAAAATACCCTCAGATGAGGATTAACAACCAAAAAATGGGTATAATTTTAACACTGGATCAGATTATGGATACATAAAATATTTCAACAGGCTCTCTCAAATTTTATCCCATTTAAATCCTACTCAGAAAGAGAGGGTAGATGGTTACAATCTCTAGTATATAATTAAAGAAAAGTCTCTTCTCTGCTTGTGTGTAAATCTAGACTATCAAATGACCCATTTCTTTGTGTGTGCGTGTTAATCCTCATCCGAGGAAGAGAGAAGGAAAGACAGAGCGAAACATCAATGTGAGATAAACACATCGATCAGTTGACTCCTGTACTTGCCCTGACCAGGGCCCAGAGCGGGGAGGAGCCTGCAACCAAGGTATGTGCCCTTGCCTGGAATTGAACCCAGGACCCTTTGGTCCGCACGCCAATGCTCTATCCACTGAGCCAAACCGGTGATGATCCAAATTTGCTAAAGGTTCTAAAATACTATTTATAACAAAATTCAATTTCTCAGAACATCTTTGCTATATATATTTAAGCCTATATGGTCAATTTTAAGAAAAGAGTGTTATAATTATGTTTTTTTATAAAAAAATAATTTGAAATGAGAGCACATAAAGGATTATATAGAATTAAATCTCCGTACTTTGGACTGAAGAAATAATATAGCTACCATAATGATAATGAATATCACACCACCTTTTTTTAAAAATATATTTTATTGATTTTTTACAGAGAGGAAGGGAGAGGGACAGAGAATTAGAAACATCGATGAGAGAGAAACATCCATCAGCTGCCTCCTGCACACTCCCCACTGGGGATGTGCCCGCAACCAAGGTACATGCCCTTGACCAGAATCGAACCTGGGACCCTTAAGTCCGCAGGCTGACGCTCTATCCACTGAGCCAAACCGGTTAGGGCCACACCACCTTTATAGCTGATAAAGGCAGCATTATCTCAGAAGTTGCAACCCTATTTCTGAGCTTAGAACATTTCAAATATCAATTAAGTACGCAACTAAGAGTTGTTTTCTACCCGCAGAACTACTTTCATAAATTAATATATCTGCACAACTTGTTCATAATATATGACTCCAAAGAAATCTGGAAAATTTTTAGAATGAGTAAAATGTAAGAAACACTGAAGCCTTACTCTGGGTTACAGTTGAGTCTCTGGATATCTTCATGCAAATTTGGAACCGGAGGCTGCAAAGGTGTTGACGGAAGCATGTTTCTCTCATGAAGAAGGTTAATAACTCTTAGCCCATCTGGATGTAGACTCAATCCACTCATGCTTGCAGTTAAATGATTAGCACCTAAGGAATTCTAAAGATGTATAATTTCTCAGTAAGTAGTCTTTATAATGTCTTCAGTTGAAAACAGAAGTGTATAAGGACGTAGTTATTTAATTTCTCTCTAAATAAAACTATAATCTAGACTTTCTGATCAATTTTTTGGTTCTGGAGATATGTAACAGGACAAAGGTCTTATGAAATATCCATTATTATTCTAATGGTTTAAAAATGTTCATTATACACGTCCCGAAACTTTTTCATGTATTTACAGTTTAAACAGAAAGGTGGATAATGAATAAAAAAACAGAAACAAAAAGTTTACCTGGGTAAAGGCCTGTGGCCCACTTGGGTAGCTCAAGGAAGAGGGTGGCATTCCGGCTGTACTAGGTGGTTGTGTGTTCTGATAACCAGGTGGTAAAGAGGGATATGAATATCCAACACTTCGGCTCATTGTAGGATTCTTATCAGTAAGCTGTGGTGTTGCTAGAAACAAGGTAACTTCTAAGTTCTATTTTACACTCCAGAATACTTTAAATCAACACAGAGATCCATTAAATCATAAGAATTATAATTCTAAAATCCTTTTGATAAGTTAATACTTTCATTTATCACTTTTGTAAAATAAGACAAATACTAGCAACAAAGTAATAGCAATGATCAAAATCTACTTAATGTAGACTACAACTATAAACACAAAAATAAGATTTATATAGTTCATTACTTTTATATGTATGAAACTTTGTATTCAGATGAAAATTCTAATTTAAAATAACTTTAATGAAAACATACTAAATGTTCAATTGGTTAAATCAATTTAAATAAATCTAATTGATAAAAATACTTTATAGTCATAGCATCATAATAATAAAGCCCACAATCCCAACTCCGAGGGAAAAAACTAACAAAATAAATCTATATTCGTGGAGATAAAAAATGCTAACAGTAATCATTGTGTGGGACATGATTATAAAGATTTCTTTTTTGTTTCCTAAAATGAACAAGAAGAAAAAAACTTTCGTAGCATCTCACCCAAGAAGCCACCGCCTTCAATTTCATCATAACGATTGTGAACCATCATAGATCCATTATTGGTACTTGATGTTATACCTAAGAAAAGTTTATTAATATTTACATTAGAACAACTGTTACAATTTCAATAAGACTGGAGCTAATTTAAGATAACTTTTCAAATGACAAATATAGTTTAAACCACAGCCCAAGAAAAATGTCAAATGTTGAAATAAAATTTTAAACAATGCCAGTTTTTAAATGTACAAAATATACCAAAGTAGCAAATAATTTTATAAACTTCTAAAAAGGATGGTCCTTTGTGGAGTGTACAAATTTATATACTATCTGAAAGATTTCAGCATTTGCAACAGTAGCATTACAAACCTCTTAAGAGCAATACACACTGAAAAAAAAATCAGTACTAATTAAAAATAAAATAATGAGAAAATAACTTTTTTCAAAATATGGAAAAGGTAGAATTTAGAATTAATCTGAAGGTGATATAAATTAATTAGAACAACTGCATCAGTCTAGAGAACCACCACTAAAATTTTTTAAAAATCTTTTTTCCCCCAATTTGAAGAGTTAAAGTTAAATACCAGAGGCATCTGCTTATGAAGAGTAAAAATTTACTTCTAGGTATGTACGCTATTTAAGAGCTCAAATTCAGGTACAGAAGCAACTAAAATCAGTGACTAGCATCAACCTCTAGCACCTAAGTACAAAGGTGCTAACGTTAATAGTTATTTTGACACCAAATAGGTAAGTTTAAAGGTTTCAATACAGCTGACAACTTCTATGCAATTCTCAAGACCACCAGATTTTAGCCATGAGTTGATACAGAAAAACTGTTTGCAGCCCTAGCTGGTTGCTCAATGGTTAGAGCGTCAGCCCTTGGACTGAAGGGTGATGGGTTCGATTCCGAAAAAGGGCACATAGCTCCTCTATTCCAGGCTTGATCTCTATCTCCATCATGGGAATGTGCTAGAGGCAACCAATCGATGTGTCTCTCTCACATCAATGTTTCTCTCTCTCTCTTTTCCTCTCTCTCTAAAAATCAATGGAAACATATCCTCTGGTGAGGATTAACAAAAAAAAAAATTGTCTGCAGAGAGCAACTGATTGATATTTCTCTCTCATATGGATGTTTCTCTCTCTCTCTTTTCCTCTCTCTCTAAAAATCAATAAAAACATATCCTTGGGTAAGGATTAAAACAAACAAACACTTTGCAGAAACAAACAAAAACAGTGTGTATATTTTTAATTGGTTAAAATTTTAAATAATGTGGCAACCCGTGGGACATTGCTTTATCATTTTGTTATTCATTGTTAATACCATTCTTTTCAAACTACTTACAAATCTCCCCCTCACACACTTATAATTCTAGAAAAAAAGGAACTGCTACAAGAAAAATTGTATTTATTGTATTTAGTAGTAGGATATAAGTAATGGTTTTCCCCCTCCTTTTCTGTTTTCCTATTTCCATATCTTGCTGCAATGGTTATATTACTGCTAAAATCAAATTTCTTATTTTACAAAATATTATTTAAATTAATAAACATTTTAAAATTATATCTGAAGACAATGCTTTAAGACATTTTATTTATATAAAACTTCAAAATGCTTGTATATTTAACTTTGTATTTAGATTCATAAATATTTGCTAATATTTACAGTAACAGTGACAATCAAAATGCCACTTCCATGAAAAAAAGCCAGTATATTAAAAGAATAGTTCTAACAAAAAAGCAGGAACTCTTCTCTCACCTCCCTCTCCCGAAAGGCACCTAACTTTATAACCACAGCAATAAAAAAAGTTAACAGCAGTGGTTCCTGAATGCTAGTTCACAGCCCAGCATACATAGGACTGTGGAATTTTGAGGAAGTTCTTTAAACTCTAAATTTCTGAAGGCCAACCCTGACCAAAACAACTAGATTTTCTGGAAAAAATATGATATGGATACACAGATTTCAGATAATATTCATTCTTCTACCCTAAGTCAAACCTTTAGGACTTGACTTGGTTTTGCCATGCTTACCTTCTTGGTTGATAGGTGAATTAAATGAGGGCTGAGGCACATCCCTATGTGATGATTTCTGAGGACTTAGGGCCCTCACTGGAGGTGGTCCTCCAGTTGGAGGAGGCCCAAGAGGAACTCCTGGTTGGAAAGTGGTAGGCAGAGGTGGATTCACTAAGGGGGGTGCAGAACCTATGAAAACATTGGTTTTTCACGTTACTTAAGAATTTAAGACAAAGGCCAAATAGCCTTTCACTAAATCTGAGTAACTTTGACATTTTAATTACAACCACCAACAAAATACCAGAAATATGTTAACTTCCCAGGTTTGTAACTTAATTTATATGCATACTTTACATCTTGCCAAGTCTCTCCTATAGTAAATTATTAAAGCAGTATAAACTCAACATCAAATCACTTATAAGATAGAGACAGTGCCCTCTTAATTGATTAATTTTTCATTGGTCGCAGTTTCAATAGGCCACATCAAATATTCCAGTAGAAATTAACACGAATAAAATTTTATTAATGACCTATTAATATAGTCCATTCAATTAACATTGATTAGGTTTAGAGTTAGTATTGTAAATACTTTGTAATTTGTTAGTATTGTGATACTCTAAATTCTCTAAGTTTTATTTCATTCTGCTTCATTTTTATTGGCGGTGTATAACCTATTAAAAATGAGATTGTATATTTGTACCTTTCAATAACCTAATGATAATCAACAGTTTACTTTTGTCCAGCTGGCATGGCTCATTGGTTGAGCATCGACCTATGAACCAGGAGGTCATGGTTTGATTCCCATCAGGGCACATGCCTGGGTTGCGGGCTGGATTCCCAGTCGGGGGTGTTCAGGAGGCAACTAATCAAAGATTCTCTCCCATCATTGATGTTTCTATCTCTCTCTCCCTCTCCCTTCCTCTCTGAAATCAATAAAAATACATTTTTTAAAAAGTAGTTTACTTTCAATAATGGTTTAAATACTATATTAAAAACACTCCCTAAGCTTAAAAAACAGGAAATGATTCAAAGTTTATGCATATGCCTTATAGGTCACTATCCGAAAGGTATAAAAATACTCATCAAACTAAACTAAGAATTACATGATATTTGTTCTGGTATCTACCAGTATTTTCACTGCCTCAACTACACCAATTTTCCATTAGGACAATTAAGTTCTGGCTAGTGTAAAAAACATTATCAGTTACTCTTGAGGAAATTCTTCTATGTAATATCAAAAGTTCCAAAACCCACAACCATCTATTCACTCAAGTCAACAGTATTACTTCCACCTTCTCATTTGCCAAAGAGGAGGAACAAAGTCTGCAAAGTAGATAAAATAATACTGATAAGTATGTGATTTAATTTTTCAGCCCAAGGCTTTTTTTATCCTCTGAATTTGTAAATGAAATAGATAATAAATCTTACTTTATAATATATTCTACAGTTAACCCTGTAATTTTGTACAACTAAAGGAATAAAGATTGGCAAATAAAAATTTTCAATATGCTTCTTCAACAGTATTCAATTTTCCAGGGCCAAATTGAAAAATTATTGTATTACTAAACTTTATGGCTCCCAATAAGACTAATCAGTGCCTTGTTGACAAAAGTGAAGACAAAGATTACTACCATGTAACACCCTTATCAAAGAAGCACCCACACATATCTTCCATATCTTTGGCAATACAGACAAGTCAAAGGAACAAAAGGGCAAGGTACAGTACCAACTCAGCATGAACAAGAACGTATGACACATCTGTTCACAAAAATGTAACAACCTAATGTTTAACAGCATTCAAGTGAACTTACAGAGATTTTTCACAGCTTTCAAAAGAATGCTTTTGAATCCAAAAATATGCTACATTTTATAGGATAATCATTATTTTTTCAAACTGCATAATTCTTATTTATAACAGTAATAACTAGTGTTTTAGAACCTGTCTCCTAAGATCCCTAAAACTAATGCAAGGATGCTAACAGATGGACTATTAGGGGGGGAGGGGGAAGAATTTTAATATGTGGACTAGAAACTTAGTATAACTTATATACAGTTTTGAAATTGAACAACCAGGCACCTATTATTAATGATGGGTTGAAAAAACAGGGGTCAAACATGAAGAATTTTTTTTCTCATAAGAAAAAAGAAGGGTAGTCATACATTTATTTTAGGTTCATTTCATTAGTTTATTTATCTTTCTCCTACTTTTACATGGAAACCTTCATAAGTAATGACACTTGCTTATGCCTCTTTCACCACATTTGTGCTGCAGTCAAGGTGCTCTACCTGAATGTTTCTGTTAGCGCCAAAAATATTTCAGATTATTGATCGTGTGTTTTTAAACAAGAAGCTACACTTATTCTTTTTTTATTTTTTAAATATATTTTTATTGATTTCAGAGAGGAAGGAAGAGGTAGAGACAGAAACATCCATGATGAGAGAGAATCATGGATTGGCTGCCTCCTGCAAGTCCCCCACTGGGGATCAAGCCCACAATCCGGGCATGCGCCCTTGACCAGAATCGAACCTGGGACCCTTCAGTCCGCAGGCCGACGCTCTATCCACTGAGCCAAGCCGGTTAGGGCCCATATTATTTTCTTGTGGCTTTGGGTAAATGATTCAGGCCTCAGAGTTATTTCTTATAAAAGAAACTGTTATGAAAATTAAGATAACACATATAAAAATCTGGCAAAGTGCTGGAAAATAATAAATATTAAATAATTGTTACATATAATTATTAATTATGAAGTGAATATTCATTAATTTCAACTGACTGATGCTCACTCATAGTGTCAATAAGAATAAGAATAAAAGTAACCAGGAGAGCCCTGGCCAAGTGGCTCAGTTGGTTAGAGCAATACGCCAAGGTTGTGGTTCAATCCCCAGTTAGGACACATACAAGAGTCAATCAATGAATGCATATATGAGTTTCCTCTCTCTCTAGAATCAATAAATAAAAATTTTTAAAAATTAAAAAATAAAAGCAACCAGGAGAATTTTGGTTCTAACAATTGTGGGTCAAAAGATTTTGACAAAGAAATTAAGTTTCTAGGAATAGCCTTACGCTTTACGAGGCCAAAATGCATTCATCAGGGTCAATGGCTGATCAAGGAGGTAAGAAAAATAAGTAGTTTTAGCAGTTAAACCACAAGCCTGATGAAGTGTATATAGTATACGCAGTAATACACATGAGTATAAAAAGGTAATTATTGTTTACTATTGTTTACTATTTCACTTGGATGCTTTCATAATTCATTTCCTTGAGGATGTCTGCTGAGCAGACTCAACCTGCATATCCCGATACAGCAGCGGTTCTCAACCTTTGGGTCGCGACCCCTTTGGCGGTCGAACGACCCTTTCACAGGGGTCGCCTAAGACCATCCTGCATATCAGATATTTACATTACGATTCATAACAGTAGCAACATTACAGTTATAAAGTAGCAACAAAAATAATTTTATGGTTGGGTCACAACATGAGGAACTGTATTTAAAGGGCCAGAAGGTTGAGAACCACTTCGATACAGGGTTTTAAATGCTTTTCAAAGTAACACTACTAATATTTATAAGTGTATAAGACAAATTTTAATAGTTAAATGAAGCGGATATGATCAAACATTGAGGTTAAAAATAAAAAGATAAAAGTCAGTCCAAGAATATATAGATTTCTTCCCAAAGTGATGTACAGCCAAAACAACCTTGAAAACGAAAAACGAAGTTGGTAGGGCCAGACTTCCCAAATCCAAAGATCACTACAAAGCTACAGTAATCAAGATGTTTGGTGCTGGTATAAAGAAATAGACATATAGATCAATGAAACAGAATTTAGAGTCCAGAAATAAACCCTTACATTTATGAGCAATTGATTTTCAACAAGGGTGCCAAGAAAATTCAATGGGATTAAGAATAGTTTAGCAAATGCACAAGAATGAAGCTGAATTCCTACCTAACACCATATAAAAAGAAAATTAACTCAAAATTGATCAAATACATAAATATTGGAGCTAAAACTCTTAGAAGAAAACATAAATATAAAAATATGTCCACTGCTTTTTTTCTTCTTCTTTTTGTATTTTGCTTATTGAATGCATTGGATTCTTTTTTTTTTCCACTTTATTCCTTTTTTATTTTATTATTATTTTTAATCCTCACCCGAGGATATTTTTCCATTGATCTTCAGAGAGAATGGAAGAGAGAGGGAAAGACAGAAACATGAGAGAAACATCGATTGATTCCCTCCTGCACGGGCCCTGACCAGGACCCGGGCCAGTGGAGGAACCTGCAACCAACGTACGTGCCCTTGACCGGAATCAAACCAGGGACCCTTCTGTCCATAGGCCAATGTTCTATCCACTGAGCCAAAATGACAAGGGCTGATATTGGTTCTTCATGTCTACTGCTTTCTGACTGCAGTTATGCTCAATAACATTCCTCACTCCGAAAGTATGATCTGTTTTGACATCTGAGATCCTACAGTTTCTGGGGCCAAAAACTGTCTATGCCATAACAAAAAGATAACCCAAGTCTCAAATCAAGACCAAAGAGAGCCAGAAGGTGTGGCTCAATGATTGAGCATCAACCTATGAACCAGAAGGTCATAGTTCCGATTCCCGGTCAGGGCACATGCCTGAGTTTCGAGTTCGATCCCCAGTGTGTGCATACAGGAGGCAGCCAATCATTGATTCTCTCTCATCATTGTTATTTCTACCTCTCTCTCTCCTTCTCCCTTCCTCTCTGAAATCAATGAAAATATAAGAAAATAAAATAAAAAGACCAAAGAGAAACCACAGGGATTGATCTTCCCTAGAATACAAAACAAAACCAATTTAATAAAAGTAATGATCAGTCCTTAAGGGAGTGGTTCTGCGTGCATTCCAGAATCCCTGAAATACCATGAGTGACTCAAGGAAACATAGAGGATAAGATACAAAGCAGGAACAATCCACAATTTTAAGTTAACTTAAAGGTTAGAGAAACAGTTTATTTAAACATTAACAATGATTTAAAAAATCAATAATCTTACAATGGTTTTAAGACTTGAAACATTAATTCAAATGTCTAATTAAGCAAAAGTTTCCCATTTCTATATTTTAAAGAACTCTACCTGATTTTATGAAGTTGTTTTGAAGTGAAGGATCTCCAGAAGAAACATACTGATGACTTGTCAAATTTGTATTCCCAGATATAGTTGGTCCAGTTGATACATGAGGATAATGGTTTGTCTGTGATCCTGTGGATGGATAGTTATACTGCCAATTCAGAGGTGGCGGTACATTGGCTCCAGGATGAAAGCTACCAGAAGGCATTGGTGTAGCAGCTGGGTTCTGAGAAGCATGTTGTGGCATTCGGGGAACAGGACCACTATGGAGTGAAGGTGTCACTGCATTAGAAGCCACAGGTGGTCTATGAAGAGTCTGCCCAGGTCCCTGATAATTATTTAATGGAGTAACAGTCTGAGAACCACCATAGTTCGACTGTCCAGAGACTGGATTCAAAGTCTTTGCTGGCAATAGATGAGAGTAGGATCCTGGAAGCTGAGAATTATATCCTTGTGCAGACAGCAGTGCATTTTGGATAGGACCTTCCAATAAGAGGAGGAAAAAAAATCAGTCTTGCAAACGAATAAAGCAATACTTTAAAAAATACAATAAAATATATGGTATTCTTACAACTCAACAATAAAAAGACAAATAACCTAATTTAAAAATAAACAAAGGAGTTAAATAAACATTCAAATACATTTCCAAAGAGATATATAAATAAATGGCCAGTAAACACATACAAAAACAGTCAACATTAGTCACTAGAGAAATACAAATCAAAATCACAATGAGATACCACTCACACCAAATAGGATTGTTAAAAAGGAAAATAGCAAGTGCTGACTAGGATGTGCAGAAAATGGAACCCTCATTCAATGCTAGTGAAAATGTAAAATGGTGCACCTACATTGGAAAACAGTTTGGTAGTTCCTCCAAATGTTAAACACAGTTATCATTCAATCCAGCAATTCCACTTCTTGTCTGCATAAAAATTTATACACACGAATATCATAACATCATTATTACTAATAGTCAAAAAGTGGAAACAACCCAAATGTCCATAAACTGGTAAGTAGGGGTACAAAAGGGAACCAATGGAATATTATCTACGCTAATAAAAGAGAAACATGGTAATTGGCGTACGACCGCTACCCTTTTCATTGGCTAATCAGTGAGTATATGCAAATTAACTGTCAGCCAAGATGGCGGCCGGCAGCCAGGCACTGAAGCGAGCACGAGGCTTGCTTGCTGCAGACTCCAACGTTCGCTGCCTCACTTGCCAGCCTCTCAGTTGCAACTCTAAGCAACTATATACTATGTTGCAAATAAGAAGCTAAACAAAACCCCAGAAAAGGGCTTCCATTCAGCCTGGGCTCAGACCACAACATTGTGTCTATGTTTTCAGCAGCGAGGCCTCAGAGCTAAAGCTGGCCCAGAATAAAAAAAAAAAAGAGAGAAGAAAACAAGGAGCGGTTGGAAGCTTTAGTCACTCAACAGCCGGAAAACAGCCCTCAGCCCCTCACCCAGACTGGCCAGGCACCCCAGTGGGGACCCCCACCCGGAGCCAGGACACCCTTCAGGGCAAACCAGCCAGCCCCTACCCATGCACCAGGCCTCTATCCTATATAGTAAAAGGGTAATATGCCTCCCAGCACCGGGATCAGCGGAGCAGCGAGGCTCCCGGCACCGGGATCAGCATGACAGGGGGCAGCGCCCAAACCCCCTGATCGCCCTGAGGCTCTGTGTGTGACAGGGGGCGGGGCCACAACCTCCCTATCCGCCCTACTCTGTTCGTGACAGGGGAAGGCACCCCAACCCCCTGATCAGCCCTCCTCTGTGCCTGATAGGGGGGAGCTCCCCAATCCCCTGATTGCCCTGCGCCTCTGCGTTTGACAGGGTGCAGCACACCAACCCCCTGATCGGCCCTGCTCTGTGTGTGACAGGGTAGAGCCATAACCTCTCCATCAGCCCTGCCCCGAGTGTGACAGTGGTGGCGCCCCAACCCCCTGATCGGCCCTGCTCTGTGGGTGATAGAGGGTGGCGCCCCAACCCCCCTCCACGGGCCTTGCTCTGTGTGTGACAGGGTAGAGCCATAACCTCCCCATTGGCCCTGCCCTGAGTGTGACAGGGTGCAGCGCCCCAACCCCCTGATCCGCCCTGCTCTGTGTGTGACAGGGGGCGGTGCCCCAACTCCCCTATCGGCCCTACTCTGTGAGTGACAGGGGGGAGCTCCTCAACCCCCTGATCGGCCCTGCTCTGTGGGTGATAGAGGGTGGCGCCCCAACCCCCCTCCACGGGCCTTGCTCTGTGTGTGACAGGGTAGAGCCATAACCTCCCCATTGGCCCTGCCCTGAGTGTGACAGGGTGCAGAGGGTGGCATCGCAACCTCCCGATCAGCCCTGCTCTGTGCATGACAGGGCAGCGCCCCAACTCCCCAATCGTCCCTGCTCTGAGCCTAACCAGGGGCTGCACCTAGGGATTGGGCCTGCCCTCTGCCACCGGGAGCAGGCCTAAGCCAGCAGGTCGTTATCTCCCGAGGGGTCCCAGACTGCGAGAGGGCACAGGCCGGGCTGGGGGAACCCCCTCCCACCGCCCCCCGAGTGCACAAATTTTTGTGCACCGGGCCTCTAGTCTATAATAATAAAAGCATAATATGCAAATCGACCGAACAGCAGAACAACTGTCCGGACAACTTTCCGGACGACCATGCTATGCACGCACTAGCGCCAGGCCAGCCAAGGCAGGTGTGATGCGATTGGTCGGGGGGTTGGGGGGCCCACCATCACCCTACGATGAATTGCCACACAGAGGGAGGCCCCAGCCACCAGCCAGCGACACTGTGGCAGGTGTGAGGGGCCGGCCAGTGATGGCCCTGCAGAGGCAGGCCCAGGCCAGCCAAGTGATTGCACCCCATGCCTGTTGACCAGCAGAGGAAGGCGACCGGTGGCGGGGGAGGGAAGGGGGCAGTGCCGCACAGATGGCAAGCAGTAGCAGCAGTGGGGGTGGGGCCAGCTGCTGGCAGCTGGGAGAAAGAAAGCCCCGATAGGCCCTGATCGCCGGCCAGGCCTAGGGACCCTACCCAAGGGGTCCTGGATTGCGAGGGGACGCAGGCCAGGCTGAGTGATACACCCACCCGTGCTCGAATTTCGTGCACCAGGCCTCCAGTTTGGTCATAACAGGAATGAAGTATTGACAACACACTACAACATAAATAAACCTTGAAAACATCATGCTAAGGGCCATACATTATATGATCCATTTATATAAAATGTCCAGAGTAGGAAAATCCACACACACAGATGTAGATTTATGGTTGCAGTGGCTAGGAGAAGGGGATGGGAAGTGACTACTAATGGGTATAGAGTTTCTTTTTGGGGTGATAAAAATATTCTAAAAATTGTAGTGCCTGGCTGGCGTGGTTCAGTGGTTGAGCGTCAACCTGTGAATCAGGAGGTCACGGTTTGATTCTTAGTCAGGGCACATGCCTGGGTTGCAGGCTCGATCCCCAGTGAGGGGTGTGCAGGAGGCAGCCAATCAATGATTCTCTCTCATTATTGATGTTTCTCTCTCTCTCTCCCTCTCCCTTCTTCCCTGAAATCAATAAAAATGTATTTTTTAAAAACCTGATTGTAGTTATGGTTGCCAAACTCTGTCAATATACTAAAAAACATTGAATTGTACATTTTAAAACTGCTATAAAAAATTAATCAGACCCAGCCGGTGTGGCTCAGTGATTGAGCATCAACCCAGGAACCAAGAGGCCCCGGTTCAATTCCTGGTTAGGGCACATGCCCCAGTTGCAGGCTCAATCCCCAGTAGGGTGCGAGCAGGAGGCAGCCTATCATGATATTTCTCTCTCCATGTTTCTATCTCTCTATCCCTCTCCCTTCCTCTCTAAAGGAAATAAATAAATTAATTAATTAATTAAATAACCTTTAAAAATCAGCACTTCTATTGAGGACTATACTATTATTTCTGTCCATAAAAATAGGCAATAATAAAAAGAAAAATCAATGAACTTTTATGCATATATGCATAACCTGTGGAAACAGACAATGGGGTGGTGAGGGCCTGGGGCGTAGGGGACAGGGACGGGAGCTGGCTGGAAGAAGTTAATGGGGGAAAAAGGAGGACCTATGTAACACTTTCAACAATAAAGATTTTTTTAAAAACAATTAAATAAATAACTTAAAAAAAATTCTTTATTGTTGAAAGTATTACATATGTCCCCTTTTCCACCGTTGTTCTCTCCCAGCCTGCCCTGCTTCCCAGCCCTGGCCTTTACCACCACCCCCATTGTCTGTGTCCATTGGTTATGCTTATAAGCATACAAGTTCTTTGGTTGATCTCTCCCCCCCACACACACACCCTGCCCACCCACCCTCCCCCTGCCTTCCCTCTGAGGTTTGAGGGCCTGTTCAATGCTTCTATGTCTCTGGATCTATTTTTTTTCCCCATCAGTTTATGTTGTTCATTATATTCCACAAATGAGTGAGATCATGTGATACTTATCCTTCTCTGACTGGCTTATTTCGATTAGCATAATGCTCCCCAGGTCCATCCATGCTGTTGTAAATGATAAGAGTTCTTTCTTTTTTACAGCACATAGTATTCTACTGTATAGATATGACACAGTTTTTTAATCCACTCATCTGCTGATGGACGCTTAGGCTGTTTCCAAATCTTAGCTATTATAAATTGTGCTGCTATGAACATAGGGGTGCATATGTTCTTTCTGATTGGTGTTTCTGATTTCTTGGGATATATTCCTAGGAGTGGGCTTACTGAGTCAAATGGGAGCTCCATTTTTAATTTTTTTGAGGAAACTCCTCTGTTTTCCACAGAGGCTGTGCCAGTTTGCATGAGGGTTCCCTTTTCTCCACATCCTCGCCAGCACTTGTCATTTGTAGATTTGTTAATTTTTCAAAGACCTATAACAAACTCTCCAAAAATTTATATGGAACAAAAAAAGACCCCGAATAGTCACAGCAATCCTGAGAAAAAAGAATAAAGTTGCAGGGATCACAATACTAGACATCAAGTTGTATTACAAAGCCACTGTTCTCAAAACAGCCTGGTACTGGCGCAGGAACATACAAATAGACCAATGAAACAGAACAGAGAACCCAGAAATCAATCCAAGCCATTATGCTCAACTAATATTTGACAAAGGAGGCAAGAGCACACAATGGAGTCAAGACAGTCCCTTCAACAAATGGTGCTGGAAAAATTGGATACATGCAAAAAAATGAAACTTGCCGAAACCAGTTTGGCTCAGTGGATAGAGCGTCGGCCTGAGGACTGAAAGGTCCCAGGTTCGATTCCGGTCGGGGAGCATGTACCTTGGTTGTGGGCACATTCCCAGTGGGAGATGTGCAGGAGGCAGCTGATCGATGTTTCTCTCTCATCGATGTTTCTAACTCTCTGTCTCTCTCCCTTCCTCTCTGTAAAAAATCAATAAAATATATTTTTAAAAAAATGAAACTTGACCCCAACTTACACCATACACAAAAATAAGCTCAAAATAGATAAAGACTTAAACATAAGACGGGAAACCATAAAAACAAGAAAGCCCACTGCATGGGAGAACATATTTGCCAATGTGACATATGATAAGGGTTTAATCTCCAAAATTTATAGGGAACTCATACAACTTAACAAAAGGAAGATAAACAATCCAATCAAAAAATGGGCAAAGGACTTAAACACTTCTCAAAAGCAGACATACAGAAAGCCGAGGCATATCCTATATAATAAAAGGGTAATATGCAAATTGACCCTAACAGCGGAACAACCACTGGAACAGTCACTATGAGGTGCACTGACCACCTCTCAGTCCCTTTCCCTGGCTGGCAGGCTCCGATTGCATGATGGCCACCCGAAGCAGGGGCGGGGCCAGTGACCAGGCAGGAACAGTGGACCTCTCGGTCCCTTCCCCCGGCCATCAGGCACCAATCACCCGATGGGGAACGGGTAACTAGGGATGGGTGGTGGGGGGGAGGGCTGGCTGTAGAGAGCTGGGGAAGATGGCCTTGATCACAGGCCAGGCCTAGGAACTGTACCCACGCACGAATTTTATGCGCCAGGCCTCTAGTCAATAAATAAATATTTTTTTAAATATATTTTATTGATTCCCCACAGAGAGGAAGGGAGAGAGACAGAGAGTTAGAAACATCGATGAGAGAGAAACATCGATCAGCTGCCTCCTGCACATCTCCCACTGGGAATGTGCCCGCAACCAAGGTACATGCTTCCCGACCGGAATCGAACCTGGGACCCCTCAGTCCGCAGGCCGACACTCTATCCACTGAGCCAAACCGGCTTCGGCAATAAATAAATATTTTTTTAAAATTAAATAAAATTAGGAAATAAGATGCATATTTTTAAAAATATGGTACTCACATAAACTTAAAAAAAGTCTTTGAACTATTTATGCTTAAAAGATATAAAAAGAAAATATTTATCTTCTATTCATACCTCCTTAGTCCATGCAACCAATGTACAAATGTTAACAGATTAATTTGAATCATTTCATAATTATGCAATGCTTATACAAACATACATAAGTCTGTGTATATATAGAGAGGTAAATTGGGAGGCCTACAGAAACATATATATGAGTTGGAAGGAGGAAGTTAGTCTATATACATTGCTCTCCAAAATAAAAAAACATAGGTATCCTTCCAGGACAAAAGAAATAGATCCAAATGTGTTAGCTGCAGCATTGTTTATAATAATGAAAAACTGGAAAGAAATGAAATATCCATCAACAGGAGATAAAGAAATTGTAGATTAGTCACACAATAGACTGTTTGTCAATGAAATGAATAAGCAACAGGGATAAATTACAAAAAGAGTATTAGGAGAGGGAGAGATAGAAACATCAATGATGAGAGAGAATCATTGATTGGCTGCCTCCTGCACACCCCCACTGGGGATCAAGCCCGCAACTCGGGTTTGTGCCCTGACCAGGAACCAAACCCTGACCTCTTGGTTCATAGCCATGCCAACCAGGCTCTTATAATTTTCTTTTCTCTAGCTTACTTTATTGTAAGAATACAGTATGTAATACATACAGCATACAAAATATGTGTTAATTGACTATGTTATTGGTAAGGCTTCCGATCAATAGTAGATTATTAGTCATTTAGTTTTGGGGAAGTCAATAGTCATGTGCAGATTTTCGACGGTGCAGAGGATCGATGCTCCTAACCCTGGCATTGTTCAAAGGTCAACTGAGCCACACCACCAGGGCTCAGGTTAATTTCTTAATCTTCCTATCTATAATTAAGAGTTGTTGTTTTTTTACTGATCCCTGTCTAAGGACTCTGAAGTAAGAAACATATTTTAAAAATGTGAAATGTGACATAGGATTCCAATGGAAAAGTGTTTAAAGTATTTAAATAGTGAGCTTTGGTCTGGAATCATCTACACTAATAAAAGAGAAACATGCAAATTGGTGTCACTCTGCTATGCCCACCAGCCAATTGGATGAGTATGCAAATTAACCCAACAAAGATGGTGGTTAATTTGCATACACAGGCGTGGAGCGAAGACTGAAGGCTCTGGCCAGACTGAAGACTGAAGACTGAAGAGGCTTGGCTTCTCCGCTGCAGCTGGACCAAAGGCCTGGGTCCCAGGTGCCAGAGGAAAACTGGTGCCGGCAGCCAGGGGAAGGAAGGCCTATTGCGCAAATCTTTGTGCAACAGGCTTCTAGTCTACACTAATAAAAGAGAAACATGCAAATTGGTGTCACTC
>NW_005357764.1:6565789-6571564 GCF_000412655.1 Myotis brandtii | reverse complement strand
GAGAGGGCACAGGCCGGGCTGGGGGAACCCCCTCCCCCCGCCCCCCGAGGGCACAAATTTTTGTGCACGGGGCCTCTAGTCTACACTAATAAAAGAGAAAGATGCAAATTGACTATACCTTCACGATACCCACCAGCCAATCAGGAGCAAGTATGCAAATTAACCCAACAAAGATGGCAAGTTAATTTGCATATGCAGGTGCCAAGTGGCTGGGGGCGGGGCAGGATGCTTGTGTAGTCGGCAACGACGCAGGCGTTCCGCACTGCCCCAGCCGCTCTGGGGCCTCTGGGCAGCGTGGGAAGGCGGAAAGGCGGCTCCGGGCTGGAGCCAAGGCAGAAAGGTGGCTCGGGCCAGAGCGAGGGCGGTGCTGGCAGCCAGGGAAAGGAAGGCCCATTCTTGTACGAATCTTTGTGCATCGGGCCTCTAGTTTTAAGATAAGCAGACTAACAGATTGGCCAGGGAGAAAAGGCCACTATTCAATGGCAACACCAATAAGAAGCCACCAATGGGAATGCTAAATCTGTACTTTAGAAACAAGGGCATGTTCTGAGTCCCATTAGACTGACCTTCTTTGAATATAATCAGAAAGCAGCTAAACAATGTGACTTTCTTACCATATACACAGGTTTTAAAAAGTTTCACTTTCCCTAAATTTTACCCCCTCAATGTTTATATAACCCATTTATATAGTCATCTTGAATCCTTTGAACACATGGGGTAGGAAAGGAGAGAGTAACATAAATAAGTTATATCTCTGGCTGATCTGAAAAACATCAAATCAGAGAGATATGCTCTGGGAAATTAATTACTTATGTTTTCCAAGAATACTTTGCTTGTATATTTGTAATTTATCAAACACTAATAGATTAAATAAAGAATCGGCATATTCCAAAAAAAACTCTAAAGATTCTGGTACCCTCAGAAACTCCAAACTTAGAGCAGCTAAGCCAATTTGTCCCAAATCACACACGTCAAGGTAGTTCACTGAACTCAGTCATTTTCTGTATATTCAAACACTACAGTGTGGTGCATATTCAATTTCTGGGAGTTACTATAGAAAACTATCTAAAGGAATGTCATAAGTTCTATACAATTAACTTCCTAATAGTACAAGGTCACTCTATACTAGTGATTTTCAATCAGTGTGCTGCAAGAGGGGAGGGAGAGAGGGAGAGTGGAAGGGGAGGGAGAGGAGGAGGAGAAGGAGGAGGGGGAAGGAGATGTTGTTCCACCCATCTATGCATTCTTTGGTTGATTTTTGAATGTGCCCTGACCAGACCTACAACTTTGGCATATGGGGACAATACTCTAACCAACTGAGCTACCCGGTCAGGGCAAGACTGCTTAGCTTTAAATCTAGGTTCCACATATTTGGGTGGTTAGCTGCATGATCTTGAGCTAGTTGCTTGACCACTTATCTCAGTATGCTTGTCACTAAACATAACAGTTCTAAGCTCATAGGACTGTTTTGAGGATTAAAGATGATGCATATAATGCAGCCTAGCACAGTAACTAGGCATAAATTAAACAATAATTGTTAGATCTTATTGCTACCATTTATCTTTCAGGAGCTTCCAATGTATCAGCAGAGACAAAAAAGAAGCTCAATGTCATATATTCTAATAGAGGCATGTAAAGAGTCTTATGAGAATCCAAAGTTACTTGCCCCACTGAAAACATTAAAGGGAACTCAGCCAAGAATCAATCTTATAAACCACATGCCAATGGATGTTGTTGTTGTTGTTTTCTCTCTTTTTTTTTAGAGAGAGAGAGAGAAAAGAAGGGAGAGGGAGAGAGAGAAACACTGATGTGAGAGCTTAACATCCATTGGCTACAGGAGCCTACCAGGAATCGAGCCTACAACCCAGGCATGTGCCCTGATGGAGAATGGAACCATCAACCTTTTGATGAACAGGACAACGCTCAACCAACTGAGCCACACTGGCCAGGATGACCACATGCCAATTTTATTCACAGCATGCTTTGATCATGACTAGAGCCTTCTTTATATTAAATATACAATCATAACCATGGTTTACATCATAGTGATGTAAACCATGGTTTACATCATAGTGAAACTAAAAGAGATCTATATTTTTGTCATACCTAAAATAGAGATGAGTACAAATCTAGAATTTAAACTGGTAACCAACCCTCCACACACATATTCTATTGAGTTTTAGCTGATAATATTGTGCAAAAATCCACAGAAAATTTTACCAAAAAAAGTTGGAAGTAAGCTCTAATCTTACAATGCATAAGTCAGTATATGTTTAGTGACCTAAATTACAAAATACCTAAATCTAAAACTTTCAAACAATAAAACTGGTAACTCTTAAAATGTGCTAGACACCATGTGGGGAGCTGGAGAGAGGATGATGTGTAAAACAGATATTCTTGCCCTTATATGTTTTACAGTCTAGAGGCAAATCAGTATTATTTAATAAAATTACAATATAATGGAAAGCTGGGTGGGAGAGAGGTTTGAGAATATTCTTCTCACCCTTAATCTATATGGGAAAAAGTGAATATTACATAAATATTACCAAAATAAATTTAATAAAGCTGCAATTTCTAACTGCTTTGGCAAAGGGATTCAAAGTCAAAATAAAGCAGTTAATTAACAGTGGGAATCATGATCTGCCTTTAGCCTTATTACATGCTAATCAGATGAAGATCTGCCAGTTTAAGTAGTCTTACAGTTTCACTATCAATTTTTGCAAAGGAAATACGTATACACAAATCTACACTGAAACTTAGAAAAACATATCTCAACAATTTTACATTGTAATGCAACAACTGACCATAGAAAGGTCTCCATTTGTGAGGAATTCTATAATATAATGATACCACACAATACGAAAGAAATTATAGAAAAATGAAAAAGGTGATTATACTGGTCCCCCTTATTCAGTTTCGATTTCTGTAGTTTCAGGTACCTTCGGTCAACCGCGATCCGAAAATATTAAATGGAAAATTCCAGAAATAAACAATTCATAAGTTTTATGTTGTGTACTATTCTGAGTAACTCATTTTATTTTATGTAAACATTGTATCATCTTGCATCATCATAGAAAGGGTTTGAGAGAGACCATATTTACGTAACTTATTACAGTATGTTGTTTAATTGTTCTACTTTATTACTAGTTAACCTCTTACTGTGCCTAATTTATAAATTAAACTTTATCATAGGTACATATATATAAGAAAAAACATGGCCTATACAGGTTTCAGTACTATCCAGCTTCAGGCATCCACTGGAACGTATCTCCCATAGATAAGGGGGACTACTTTATTTGGGATTTTTTATTATAGTTTAAAAATATCTGAAGATCCAACTGAACTATGATATGTAATATAAGCAAGCTACATTAAATCTAAGCTTAAGAGCATTCAATAGCATTTTTGTTGTTTTGATTTTTAGAGAGAGAGGGGGTGGGATGGGAGAGTGGGAGAGAGAGAGAGAGATAGAGAGAGAGAGAGAGAGAGAGAGAGAGAGAGAGAAACATGGACATGAAAGAGAAACTGATCAGTTGCCTTCCATACTCGCCCCGACCAGGGATGGAACCTGCAACCTAGGTATGTGGCCTGACAGGGAATCAAACCCACAACCTTTTGGTGTATGGAGACAATGTTCCAACCAATTGAGCCACCTGACCAGGGCTCTATGAATATTTAAGCAGCAATAACTGCCTTGAAAGAGTTAACCAAAATAAAATTACATTCCAGCACTGAACTATGTTTTCAACTTCTAGAGAAATAACCTCCTCTCCAATTCTCCACCATATCCATACTCTCTTTATTATTAGTGGGATGCACAAAAAATGAATCCAATATAGGACATTAGCTATTTTACTGGGACTACCTCTACAAAAAGAACTTTAGAAATGGGGCTTATAAAAAGACTGTCAATTATATATTTTAAAAGGTATGTATTTATGCAGTTCTATGATTTCATTCCATATGTGAATCCCCACTTGGCTCTAGGGAACCTATAGGTACAAGGAGGGGACTGTACCTTGGGTTCCATTTCGGGCCGGGGAGGGACGCGGGAGGTTGGCCAGCCTGGGCGGGACGGTGGGAGGGCTCCAGGGCATGTCCAGCCCATCGCCCTCAGTCTCGATCGGCCGGATCCCAGCAGCAAGCTAACCTATCAGTTGGAGTGTCTGCCCACTGGTGGTCAGTGCACGACATAGCGACTGGTCAACCGGTTAACTGTCTCCCCCCTGGTGGTCAGTGCAGGTCATAGCAAGTGGTTGAGTGGCTTTGGCATATCATTAACATATTACGCTTTGATTGGTTGAATGGACAGGATGACCTGACACTTAGCATACAGTGGGGCCTTGACTTACGAGTTTAATTCGTTCCGTGACGGAGCTCGTAACTCAAATTACTCATATGTCAAATCAAAAGTGAACGAGTGAGACACGTGATGCTGGGCTGATGTTGTGTCATTCACTGTGACGTTCGCTGCGCCAACTAGCGGTGGGGTATCTGAAGCTGGCTCGTAACCCGAATTTTAGCTCGCAACTCAAAGCAAAAAATCGGCCGAGAGACGGCTCGTATCTCGAAAAACTCGTTAGTCGGGACACTCGTAAGTCAAGACCCCACTGTATTAGGCTTTTATTATACAGGAGGATATTTATTTTATTTAAAAATTTTTTATTTATTGATTTTTAAAAAGAGACTGGGGATGCGGGGCCCTGGGCAGGAGGAAGCAGGTGAAAGGAAACGAGGCATCACTTTATAGAGCTGCTCCCTTGCCTCCCTGCCTCCTCCTCAGTTCCCCTGACCAAGGACATCCTCCCCGAACGAAGAACAAAACGAAGAACAAATGGAGACAGGCCCAGCAGGAGCTGCCGGCGGGTCCTCCGAGAAGCCTCGTCTGCCTGCTTAGTTCATGTCCTTAGAGCAGTGGTCGGCAAACTGCGGCTCGCCAGCCACATGAGGCTCTTTAGCCCCTTGAGTGTGGCTCTTCCACAAAATACCACGTGCAGGCGCGCATGTACAGTGCGATTGAAACTTTGTGGCCCATGCACAGAAGTCGGTATTTTGTGGAAGAACCACATTCAAGGGGCCAAAGAGCCGCATGTGGCTCTCGAGCCGCAGTTTGCCGATCACTGAGATAGAGGAACATCGATTTGTTGTTCCACTTATTCATGCATTCGTTATTGATTCTTGTATGTGCCCTGAGTGAGGATTGAACCCAAAACCCTGGAATATCAGAACCACACTCTAACCAACTGAGCTACCAGGGCAGGGCAATTTTATATGAGTTTTAAATGGTAAATTCAGCCCTGGCTGGGTAGCTCAGTTGGCTAGAGAGTGGTCCCCATATGCCAAGGTCGTGGGTTCAATCCTCAGGGCACATACACGAAGCAACTAATGAATGCATGAATAGGAGGAAAACAAATCGATGTTTCTCTCTCCCTTCCTCTCTCTAAAATGAAAAAATTAAAAAATTTAAAGCTCCATGTAAAATTGAAATTTATAGATTATAAGAAAAAGCCATAGCCATATGACATCTTGTTTAAGTGTTTATAGCTTAAAGTAAATTTCTTTAAATGATTTCATCCACAGCGTAAACATCAGTAAATAGTCTAAAATAAATGTAATTCACACAATGTTACCATAAATTTGAGAAAGAACAATTGATTCGATTAAACACCATTTCAGTGCTTACCCCCACTTACTCTTGCTTCTGCCCACTCACAGACATTTTTAAAAGTCTTTTAGAGCTTTCTTTGTAAAAAAAAAAAAAAAAAAAAGACAATA
>NW_005357764.1:6559581-6563972 GCF_000412655.1 Myotis brandtii | reverse complement strand
GTTCGCTGCGCCAACTAGCGGTGGGGTATCTGAAGCTGGCTCATAACCCGAATTTTAGCTCGCAACTCAAAGCAAAAAATCGGCCGAGAGACGGCTCGTATCTCGAAAAACTCGTTAGTCGGGACACTCGTAAGTCAAGACCCCACTGTATTAGGCTTTTATTATACAGGAGGATATTTATTTTATTTAAAAATTTTTTATTTATTGATTTTTAAAAAGAGAAGGGAGAGCCCTAGCCGGTTTGGCTCAGTGGATGGAGCGTCTGCCTGCGGACTGAAGGGTCCCAGGTTCAATTCTGGCCAAGGTCACATACCTGGGTTGCAGGCTTGATCCCCAGTAGGGGGCATGCAGGAGGCAGCCGATCAATGATTCTCTCTCATCATTGATGTTTCTATCTCTCTATCCCTCTCTCTTCCTCTCTGAAATCAATAAAAATATATTAGAAAAAAAAAGAGAGAAGGGAGAGATAGAGCAGTGGTCGGCAAACTGCGGCTCCCAAGCCACATGAGGCTCTTTAGCCCCTTGAGTGTGGCTCTTCCACAAAATACCACGTGCAGGCGCGCATGTACAGTGCGATTGAAACTTTGTGGCCCATGCACAGAAGTCGGTATTTTGTGGAAGAACCACATTCAAGGGGCCAAAGAGCCGCATGTGGCTCTCGAGCCGCAGTTTGCCGATCACTGAGATAGAGGAACATCGATTTGTTGTTCCACTTATTCATGCATTCGTTATTGATTCTTGTATGTGCCCTGAGTGAGGATTGAACCCAAAACCCTGGAATATCAGAACCACACACACTCTAACCAACTTACCAGGGAGGGCAGGGCAATTTTATATGAGTTTTAAATGGTAAATTCAGCCCTGGCTGGGTAGCTCAGTTGGCTAGAGAGTGGTCCCCATATGCCAAGGTCGTGGGTTCAATCCTCAGGGCACATACACGAAGCAACTAATGAATGCATGAATAGGAGGAAAACAAATCGATGTTTCTCTCTCCCTTCCTCTCTCTAAAATGAAAAAATTAAAAAAATTTAAAGCTCATGTAAAATTGAAATTTATAGATTATAAGAAAAAGCCATAGCCATATGACATCTTGTTTAAGTGTTTATAGCTTAAAGTAAATTTCTTTAAATGATTTCATCCACAGCGTAAACATCAGTAAATAGTCTAAAATAAATGTAATTCACACAATGTTACCATAAATTTGAGAAAGAACAATTGATTCGATTAAACACCATTTCAGTGCTTACCCCCACTTACTCTTGCTTCTGCCCACTCACAGACATTTTTAAAAGTCTTTTAGAGCTTTCTTTGTAAAAAAAAAAAAAAAAAAAGACAATAGTCTTCTCTAAAAATAATGTAAATTAGCTATTTTAGTCATTGCCTATATTCTCGAACTTCACAGAAATTTTAGATTCCAATGGAAATCTCAGTATTTTAGTATTATTCTGGTTTTGTTTCCATGAACCAAAGATTTGTAGGTAAATTGGTAACTTGGCAATCTATCTTTATTATAACAATCATAATAAAAATCACAACGCAGTACAATTTTTAAAATCCTATAAGAGGTTAAAAAAAATCGTAAAATACTCTCACACCAAATGACAAATTATAGTCTCACATGCACACTCTCATCAGAGGTTCAGAGCTGTGCCCGACCACTTTCCAAGGGATGTAGAGACCTCTGGAAATCAAATAGGAAATCCTCCCCTCGGGTTCTGCCAAAGCCTCAAAACCGAACAGGTGGCCTAAGCAGAATTCGAGGAAGGTTCTGGGAAAGATGAACCGGCTCTAAAGGGATCTCCGGGAAGTACGATCATTCATTAATCTCCACAGATTCCGACTGAGTATGGCCCCCATCCCACCGCAGGCCCTGCAGGACCGAAATGAATCAGACTCCGAATCAGCTCTCTATAAGAGGGTGGGGTGGCACATAAACAACTATGAACTTTATATGCGAGTTTTGAGGTCTGGACAGAATCTAGTTTTCACCCAGGTTTACAGGTGCTCATGAACTGTTTGCTGGACAAATGAATAAACAAATAAACATAAAACACTACGACGAGCCAGGAGTAGCGGGTGCATATTCGCCGCTGTCTCCGTGGCCCAGCCGCCCACCGCCACCGGCTTCAGACCCAGGTCGGGATGTCACCTCCCCTCTTCTCGCCTCAGGCGGCGGCAGCAACCAAAGTTCAGCGGGAGCCCGGGCCCAGGCTGCGCCCTCCCTGCGCCCCCGAGTGGCACCTACCGTTGGTATAGGAAGACCCCGAGGCTGAGGCGGCCCCATTCTGGGCCTGGGGGCCGGTTAGGGAGCCGCCGGAGGCCGGTATCCCCGGCTGGGACATGACGACGGTGGTTATCCGGGTTGGAAGGGGCTGGTCGCGATAAGCGACAGCGCCGAGCGAAGAGATGAAAGGCGACTACTGGAAGCGAAGGGAAAGAACGACTGTGGACAGAGGGCGGGAGGAGAGAGGGAGGCGCATCAAGCCCTAGGCCCGGCGCCACATTCTCCCCAGCCCACCGGCGGCCACGACTTGGCCTGGGAGCTGAGGGTAGGTAGTCACGTCGGTGGGGCCGGGAACGCGGTGCTGGAAGGAGGCAGCCAAGCCCGGAGAGAAGAGAGGCCCTTGCCGGAAGTGTCAGCCGCCGGCCGCGCAGGCGCAATGGGGACACGTGGCACTTCCGGCTCCGGGCTGGCGACTGCCGCCGCAGTCGTTGCTCTCCCGGCGGGGCTGCCCGGAGGCCAGCTGACAGCCCCGGGTGTCCCGGCCCTAAGGACCGTGTTCGGCCTGGCCTGCCACGTCACTGACTCTCACCACCGGCCGGAAGTGGCGTGTGTCACCGGTACGGAAATCCCCGCCGTCGTAAACGTCACCTCGCCGGCGGGGCCGGGATCTTAGCGCAATCAGGGTTTCACTGGCGGCTTTCGGGGAAATGGGACTGACAGTTCCTGTCCCCGGTTTTTTTGTGAAGGTTACCTGAGACTACAGACGTCATCATCCTCTATTGAGACTATATGTCTGGTAGCTGGAATAATGTTCATTGCAGTATTTCATCGTATTGCAGGTGTAAATTTTAAGAACATTTTAAAAAAGAGGTGGTTCATTATGTACGTGTGTTAAAAGTGTAATCACCGCGACGGAGGCCTTGCTTTTTGACCTGAGGATTTAGAAGTAATTTTAATTTTGAAACTCGCTGATTCATATCATAGTCACGCGAAAGTTCACTAAGGGCACATTGAACAGCACGTGTCAATGGCAGTTTTATTTCCTCCTCTAAGGGTTTACAGTAAGCTAAACCATTCAGACTTGCTTTCTGGGCAGACGCCTTTCCCTATTCCCTTCCCCCAGGCATGTTTTCCTTTTCTCTCTCTCTCCTAAGTTCCAAGTGTTAGAGAGTAGTAAGAAGCTAGGAGAACTGCAGGACAAGTGGAATAGGGAAACGAACACGGATGCTTAAACAGCAGCTTGCAGCCACCTAGTCAATGTTCTCTTCCCTAAACTAAAAGTATGTAAATGGTTTGCAATTCTCCTCCCCAAACAGAGGGTAAAATCACCCAACTCAGGGAGACAGACAACAGAAATCCAATTAAGTGCCATTTGACAACCCCACCCAAAGACAGACAAATTAAGAGAATAAACCTCATTTTGGTAAAGCTGATGAATATCCTATTGATCCACTCCTGAACGCCCAGCCTTTAAAACCCCTGAAAATGAAGGTCCCAGTGTGCCTATGCCATTCCCCTCACCCTTCCTTCCCCCGTATCCTCCCCCACACCTATCCCCTAACCCAGTGGTCGGCAAACTCATTAGTCAACAGAGCCAAATATCAACAGTACACCGATTGAAATTTCTTTTGAGAGCCAAATTTTTTAAACTGAAACTATATAGGTAGGTACATTGTTATTAACTTAATTAGGGTACTCTTAAGGCTTAGGAAGAGCCACACTCAAGGAGCCAAAGAACCGAATGTGGCTCGCGAGCTGCAGTTTGCCCACCACGGCCCTAACCTCTAAGGAACCCCATGAGACTTGCAACCAGGGAAGCCATGGGCAGCAGCAGCTCCTCCCAGACCCCCTTTTTTCTGACTTTCCCGTGAGCTAAGGTGGCCCAGCCTAGGCTCCTGTTGCTTCTTCTGTGCTCTTCTTGTTTCACTGTCCTAAATATATTTTTGCTACGGTCAATAAATTATTGCTTTCTTTTCTACACTTTGTGTCTTGAAATCTTTCCCTCAAGAAGACAAGAACCAGGGTCTCCTTGTCTCCCCGGAAACACAGGGTCCTTTTGAAGTATGGTAGCAATCATCTCAGGTAGAAACTGTAGTTTAACTCTAAGCCTGCTGTTTGGTTTCTGTACTTATTTTCTTGCTAAAATAATAGAAAAGTTATTTTAATT
>NW_005357764.1:6497538-6557538 GCF_000412655.1 Myotis brandtii | reverse complement strand
ACCTCTTAAATTAAATCAATATTTGTAATTTGGCTCCAACTATGATATCTTATTTGCCCTTGACATCTATTCATGAGAGTATTGATATTTGCTTAAAGCTTTTTAGGCCAAACTCATTGCCCACAATTGCTGTCAAAGCAGGGGAAGGAGGCCCTGGCCAGGTAGCTCAGTTGGTTAGAGTATCCATCCGATATGCCAGGTTTGTGGGTTCAAGTCCTAGAGCATATACAAGATCAGAAATGAATGCATAAGTAAGTGGAACAACAAGTCAGTGTGGTTTTTTTCTCTTTCTCTTCCCGCCCACCCCCTCTAAAATCAATAAACTAAAAAAAATAAAAATAAAAAAAAAGGCCAGGGAAGGAAGAAGATGCAAATAATACAAGTCCTCAGAGACAACAGACCAAAAATGCAAGTCATGCAGCTGAAGCGTGTGTAGAGAAGCGAACTTTGACATCCAGTTGCACCTGAAACCAAAGTCTTCGCCAACCTCCCCCGCCACACACACCCTACGGAACCAAAAGACCAGAACATAACTTAAAAAAAACTTCCCTTCTGGGAGAGTACACTTTTTTCTTTGGCAAGTAGACTTTTTTTTTTTTTTTTTTTTTTTTTACTTTTGAGGCCAAAGAGAGATAGAAACTGGAGTGATTAGTCAATATCAATTTAGCTGCCTCCATTCTAGGTAGTTTTTTCCTGCTCTGAGCTAATGATAAACCCCTTTTTTAAACTACAGGTTTATACTATTGACTAAAATGTCATACCAAAGGTTTCACAATCTCTGAAGGGTGAAGTACAACTTATTTAATACCAAATGCCTGCTATAAAAGGTTAAATTATATACAAAATGAGCAAGACCTAAACTGCTATCTCAGGTCTGAAAAACAAACAGTAAGAATTCAAAAGTATTAAATTTTATCCTAATTCTATATAATCATTTTCCTGAGAACCTTACTAAAATATGTTTGCTGTGTGTGGAATTCCACAACTCTTTGTACAAGTTACAAGTATTAAGACTTCTTTAGGATGAAGATTATACTTTGGCCCAACTGTTTTATAAAAGTCCCAAATCATATATCCAAGAACAGTTAAAAATATGACAAGCTCAAGCTTCTCAATCTTTTTTTAAATGTTTTTATTGACTTTAGAGAGAGAGGAAGGGAGAGGGAGAGCAATAGAAACATTGATCCGCTGCCTCCTGCACGCCCACTGAATCACATGGGCCAGGCTCAAGTTTCTCAATCTTGTAAAGAGAAAATAGACCTGAGAGAGAAACTGAATCTTCCTGAGGTCAGACAGAAAATCAGGGTGACTCTTCAAATGGGCAAATGCTCACACCTGGTCTCAAAATTGCATTAGTTTCTTTCTCTTTTTTATGCAATTCCTTAATGATCTTGGTTTGTTGACGCTGGCACAGGAGTTTGATTTGGTTAAATCACGCTTCTTTGAACTTTGTTCTGTTTAAGCAATATCTGTGTCCAAAGAAAAAAACTGATGGAGAGGATTAGCCATTTCAAAAAGTAAATATCCTCATTGGTTAAATCAGGTTAAATATACAAATAATTTGCTAATACGTAAGCAACTTTTTTTTCTAAAATTTGTTCCAGCCCTAAAAATCCATGTAACTATTACTCCTCCCAAAACTATAGTTAAGTCTCTTAAATTTTTTTGTACATTTTTAATGTAGTCAGTTTTAAACTATTGAGAAGGAAAGCAGCATTTGTCATCTGCCTACCCTAACTTAACAATAGGAAGTTAACTGGTAAGACAGCATATGAAAAATAGTTTACTATTGTCTACACATTGTCAAATCCTTCTCTGACTTCTTAAAATGTGGTCACATAAATATCAAGAAAAAATTATTAGAGCTATTACTAGTTGTTAAGGGTATTGATATTTCTTTGGTCAACTACCTATACTTACCCTACACTACCATACACATTTCTAAACTGATGTCACGAGGACTCTTTTCCCCTCTTCACGTGGGAGTCCATTCTGTGGGACTCTTTCCCCCTCCCCACATGGGAGTCTGTACTTGTTTTTCAGTAAAATTTCCAGCCTGACCGGTTTGGCTCAGCGGACAGAGCGTCGGCCTGCAGACTCAAGGGTCCCAGGTTTGATTCTGGTCAAGGGCATGTACCTTGGTTGCGGGCACATCCCCAGTGGGGAGTGTGCAGGAGGCAGCTGATCAATGTTTCTCTCTCAATGATGTTTCTAACTCTCTATCCCTCTCCCTTCCTCTCTGTAAAAAAATCAATAAAATACATTAAAAAAATAAAATTTCCACCTTTGCTATAAAAAAATAAAAATAATTAAAAAATAAACTGATGTCATTCAATTTTTTACTCTTATTTTTCAGAACAACATGACCCTTCTGCTGCATCTGCACCCTCCATGTGTATATATATCGGATTTACTTTTATTTATTTTTAGATTTTTAAATATTGAGATATATTTTTTAAAAATATATGTTTATTGATTTTTTAGAGAGAATGGAAGGGGAGAGAGAGAGAGAGAGAGAGAGAGAGAGAGAGAGACATTGATTCCAGAGAGAAGCATCAATTGGTTGTCTCCCATACACACCCCGACTGGGGATTGAACCCACAACCTAAGTTTGTACCCTAACTGGAAATCAGACTTGCAACCTTTTGGTGTATGGGATGACACTCCAACCAACTGAACCATCTGGCCAGGGTTAAACCTATTTTTTTTATTATACTTTCTGCTGAATGTCCTCCGCAGTTCTTTCATTGATTAATTAATTTATTCAATTAATACAGTAAACCTCGATATAATGGACGAATTTGGGCGAGGGGGTGTCCCTTAAAGCTGAAAGTACATTATATAATAAAGTAGGTCTTCCAAATGCTGCGTATATTAAAAAATTGACAAATTAGTTTACCTATTTTTACTTAAGTAGACACGTTTATGTAATTAAAATTAAGTATGTATAAAGAAGAAAAGTTTAATTTCACAGAAAAGTTTTCTGTATGTATTACAGCAATTTTAAATTTATACTGAATAGGTCTAGTAAATGATCACATTCATCAGTCACTACAAGTAAACAAACGCACACGGCTGGGGAGTGGCTTAGCACACATGGGAACATCAGGGCAAACATTAAAACTGCTGCAGAACCCTAGTCGGTTTGGCTCAGTGGATAGAGTGATGGCCTGTGGACTGAAAGGTCCCAGGTTCTATGCTGGTTAAGGGCACATGCCCAGGTTTTGGGTCCAACCCCCAGTAGGGGGTGTGCAGGAGGTAGCCGATCAATGGTTCTTTCTCATCATTGATGTTTCTCTCTCTCTTTCCCTCTCCCTTCTTCTCTGAAATCAATAAAAATATATTTAAAAAATGGGTTCTACTGAAAGCAACCTCACAGGCTGATCTCATCATGAATTCCTAACTGGGAAGATCATGGTGGGTAGTCATGCCCCAAGCATATAACTTCTTTAGTAAAAGGGTTATCTTTGCCTGAGCAAGCCCTGTTAATTGTTCTTGTACACTAGGTTAACTCACTTTTGGAATGCCAGAGTAATTCTCTTTTTCAGACTCCTAGGAGGCATAAGCATCTCAACGGAGCACATACTCTTGTTAACCATACTGTAATCCAGTCTCACCTTGTTTACTCCCATCTTCATTTAATTTTCCTTATGTTCCCACCTTAATTTCAAATTCATAAAAGAAACTGCAAACTGTCATTCTAGGAAGTGTTTTTTCCTCAATCTGTTGAGATCTTGCTTCCAGTTGTCCTCTGTTTGACTCAAATAAATTTAAAAAATTTTTTTAAATTGATTTTTAGAGAGAGGGGAAGGGAGAGGGAGAGAGAGAAACATCCGTGTGAGAGAGAAAGATTCATGGGAATGCCTCCTGCACACACCCCATTGGAGATCAGCCAGCAACTCGGACATGTGCCCTCACTGAGAATCTAACCTGCAAGCTTTCTGGGCACGGGAGGACACCCAACCAACTGAACCATACTGGCCAAGGCTCAAATACATTTTTATAAAAATACAGGTTTTAACCTTCTTACAAGAGCAGTCTTGGAAGCACTGTCATCACACTTCCATTCCAGGCACCAAAATATTCCCATTTAAACACATTTAAAGAAAGTAACGCTAATCTATTAACAATGAACTGCAGAGTCAAGACAGTCTTGTTAAAGCTCAATACCCAGCAGCTAACACATTATCTGGCACTGAGCTACATTTTGTAAATCATTTGTGAATTCGAGAAAGCCCGTGTTGCCCAGTGGTTGAGCATAGTAGACCCATGCACCAGGAGGTCCCCAGTTCCATTCCCCGTCAGGGCACATGCCCAGCAGGGGACGTGAAGAGGAGGCAGCCCTTGATGTTTCTTTCACACGATGTTTGTGCCTCTTCCTTCCTCTCTCTGAAATCAATAAAAGCACATTTAAAAAAAAAGATGTCACGGATAATTTCCCAAGGTAGGGACCGGTATTTCCCTCTCTGTTTAGTCCCATGGGCCCCGGAAGCCCCTTTGGGCCGGTGTGGGGAGACCGGGCTGCGGGGAGACGTGCTCAGCTGGGGGACGGGCGGCGGAACCCTAGGAGGCGGAACTTGGGCTGCCCGGTGCTACAATCCTGCGGACAATCAGGAGTGAAGCACCCGCGGGCCCGGAAGGAGTTGACGGGAGCTGGGGCAGCGGCAGCCATCGCGCTTAGCTGTTGGGTTTCGGAGGGTGTAGGGCTGACGCCAATTAAGGAATCGCGTTCTCTCCAATCGCAGGTGAGTGACGGCCTCCCCTCTGGGGAGAACCGGCGGGCGGCAGCTGTGGATCCCGAGGAAGGCGCACTTTTTTGGGTCTGGGCTCCTCCATAGTCCCCTCCTGTGGCGGGGCGAGGAAGGGGCGCCTGTTTTTCGCCCCGGAATCGGGCGGCGCGAGGCAGGGTGGGTTCCTTTTCTGTTGTGCGGGGCCGCTGTGATGGTCCTCTGGGCAGGACACCGCTGCCGTCAAACGGTGGGTTATTTGAGGAAAGAACGAGATGACTCTAAACTGCAGGCAAGCCCTTCCTTGCCCTCGGCCTCAGTTTCCTCACCTGGTAAGGCGAGGGCGGCCGGAATCTGACAGCTCAAGAGGCTGTGACACTGCGTGTTGTTTTCAGCCTCCCAATTAGGGGCTCACTGCGCTTTACTACTGGGAGTTGACGTCTTGCCACAGCGCAGGTGCCACAGCTCAAGTCCCATACGAGTGGGGAAAAATCCACTTCTGGGGGAAACTGTAATGACTTATAAATTGTTCCAGGATTTTACAACAAGATAGAAATTTGTTTTGACAGCAGCGAAAACTCTGACATGGGAGGCCAAACCCCCCCCCCCCCACCACCAAACTCGTCAGAAATTTAAGGTATTTGGTACGTGGGCAAAATGAGGTTAAGAGATCTTTTTACCTAGAAAAATTCAACCTAGTATTATTTGCATGTTGTTAAATCAGGGTCTGTCCAACTCTGAGGAATGTCGTCTGTCCAGTGTTAAGTACCAGTTAAGAATAAGTCACATTGAAGCAAATGAAAGAAAAGGAAAGGAACATGTATTGACTACTGTTTGAAGGCGCTAGCTATGCTCAAAGCAATCCACTAAGGAAGGTAGTGGTATCATTCCTATTTTACAGAGGAGGAATAAAGGAAGCTTTACAGTTTGTCAATGATTAGTGGTGCTGATGTATCAAAGCAGTTGTATAAGTAATATTGTTTAGTGGATTTGCATTCATTACCAAACTATTTTGAACTTTAAAAACTTTCAGGTTTATAGTTCATTGGCATTTTCTGAGTTTGCGGAAAAGGAAGGTGTTGCCTTTATTTTAGAAATGTTAGAGAAGTGTTTTCAATAATTACGAAGATTAGCAGTTTAAATGAGGTACATTTTAACTTCCCTTTCCTTGCATTTCAAGCAAGAATTGAGACAAAAGATTGGGCTATTAAAAATAAAAATCACTGCCACATCATTTGAAGCTTAACAATCAGAATTCTATAGTAATGATGATTTTTCCACCCTCTTCCTTACGTACACTTATCTGAAACTCATTTAAATTATTTCTCTGCAAAACATTATTAAGCAAATAATTTTAAAATCACAGTGTTGAAAAGTTTCTCTTTTGTATACGTTTTAGAACAATTTCAGTTAAAAATATTTTAAGGATTGAATTTGTCATTGCTTATGTCAATTTTCATTTAAAAAACATTTTTATTGATTTCAGAGAGGAAGGGAGAGAGAGAGATAGAAACATGATGAGAATCATTGATCGGCTGCCTCCTGCCCCCTACTGGGAACCATGCCCACAACCCAGGCATGTGCCCTTGATGAGAATCGAACCTGGGGCCCTTCAGTCTGCAGGCCGATGTTCTATCCACTGAGCCAAACCAGCTAGGGCAGTTTTCATTTTCTTAATTCAGTACAGGCAAGTTCAGTACTCACACACAACTTTTTTTATAGTATAGAGGTTTCCCCCCTTTTTTCATTCTTAAAAGAATCCTACTATTGATATTTGTCACAGATTTAACTGTCTTTCAATCGAGTATCACTTTTCCCTAGAGGAAACTTAGTGTGTACTTTTTATTGATTACATTAACCAAAAGGTCATGTTCCATTATTGTAATTGCTATGTATTCATTCCTAAAATATTTTCTGGAGTTTTTTATTTGCATCACTGCTTTAAAACTTTAAAGGCTATAGAAAGAAAATCTAACAGTTTTAGGGGAGAATATTTATAAAGCAGTATTGTCTTGAAACACCGAACATGGTTACTCTCGATCCTTAATAATGCACAGGGCCTTGCTGAAATTCTGCAAAACATGGTCAAGAAGAGGTTTTGGCCTTCTTTATATTTCTAGTATTTCAATTAGAGAGAGAGGTATATATAATTCTAAATTAGCTTACAGATAGTATACTCACCTTATGGATTTTGTACCTTTTTTTATTTGTTTGTTTATTCTTTTTCCCCTGTCACCCCTCCCCCTTCCTCCACTTTCCATCCCCTGAAACCTGTCCATGATTTAATCATAAACCTGACGCAATTAGGTAAAAAATTTTGGTTAATCTCTTCTAGTGAAATTTCCTTCTACCTCGAGTTGAAGGAAACTAGTCTAGTGCCCTTTCTAGTGACAGTGTTGTTAATATTTAAAATAGAATCAGAATATTTAAAACTTGCTCATATTAAAAGTTGTTAATATGTTTTAAAAAATTTAATTGATTTGAGAGAGAAAGAGAAACATCAATTTTTGTTTTTCTATTTATTTATGCATTCATTGGTTGATTCTTACATGTGCCCGCAATCTTGGCATATCAGGACAGTGCTCTAACCAACTGAGCCATACCAGACCAGGCCTAAAAATTGTTAATATTGAAGTTAATTTGAAAATTGGCATTTAAAGTTTTGTGCACTGAACTTTAAGTAATTTAGTGTGGATGAGTTAACACCATCTTATATTGTATAGTATTCAAGGTGTTTTGGGGTACATTATCATATTTAACCATTCTTTTTTTTAAAAAATATATTTTATTGATTTTTTACAGAGAGGAAGGGAGAGGGATAGAGAGTTAGAAACATCGATGAGAGAGAAACATTGATCAGCTGCCTCCTGCACACTCCCTACTGGGTATGTGCCCGCAACCAAGGTACATGCCCTTGACCGGAATCGAACCTGGGACCCTTGAGTCCGCAGGCCAACGCTCTATCCATTGAGCCAAACAGGTTAGGGCTATTTAACCATTCTTACAACACTGAGGCAGGTGGTTATTCCCATTATAGTAGGACGAAACGGGGGTTCAGAAAGATTGACTTTTCCAGAATGAAATAATAGTACGTATTTCAAAATATGCATGTTAAATCCATATTTTTAAAATTCTAGACAGGTACTCTATCCATTTTACCATAGCTCTACCATACTTTATTTCCAAAAGTTATTAACGTATTGATTGTATAATCCTACTCTGATATCATATTTGCCTCTTTAGACTATCATAGCTTTTATTTTCTTTGAGTAGTACTTTTTGGAGTGTTTGTATCCTGTTGTAGTTTATTTATTTTTCCCCCTAAAGTTTACACCTAAATGGTTCTGCCTAATTACTTATATAAATTTGTTGTAAATATTAAAAGATCATGTAAATGTGACTAATTTTTAATATTACCTTTATTGAGTAGTTCATGTATCATAAAATTTACCCTTATAAATACAGTTCAGTGTTTTTAGCATATTCACAATGTTATGCAACCATCACTACTGTCTAATTCCAGAACATTTTGTCACCCCCAAAAAGAAACCCAGTACCCATTAGCAGCCACTCCTCCCAGTTTTCTCTGCCCTTCCTGTCTGAAAAACACTAATCTACTTATTCTAAGGATTTGCCTATTTAAGAAGGTTGTTTTTTTGTGTGTAAGAAGTTATTTTTAATCTGAGAGGTTCTATTCCACTAAACCCTTTTTACTGATTTTCATGTTACATGAGTTAGATCACGTTTCCAATCTGTATAGGGCTTTTCCTGTTTGGTGTTCATGCAATAAATAAATCTGCTGATGTGTATATGTTTCCTTGTTCTTGACCTTTGCTCTTTGCATGTCTTAATAGGGTGTCATGGTGTTGTGTAACCTGTTCTCAGGGCTCAGGTATCTGTTTGTGGCTAAGTAACTTTTATTCTTAGTTAGGCATTTTTATCTGTACTTTAAAATGACTAATGACTCCCAGCTTGTTTTAAGGTTCTTAGAAACCACGAGTTTTTAGAAATATAAATATCTCATTATCTTCTAAAGCAGAGTTTCCCCATATGTTATTATTTCTTTTTTAAAATATATTTTATTGATTTTTTACTGAGAGGAAGGGAAAGGGATAGAGAGTTAGAAACATCAACGAGAGAGAAACATCGATCAGCTGCCTCCTGCATACCCCCTACTGGGGATGTGCCCGCAACCAAGGTACATGCCCTTGACCGGAATCGAACCTGGGACCCCTCAGTCTTTAAGCCAACACTCTATCCACTGAGCCAAACTGGTCAGGGCTAAATTATTTCTTTTGGGACAAATTTTATAGCAGTAATTAGGTGCCATTCTCTCTCTCTCTCTCTCTCTCTCTCTCTCTCTCTCAGATTAATCTACAACCTTTTTTTTTTTTTTTTTTTTTTTAAAGAGAGGTAGTGAGAAGGGAGAGCGAAACATTGATGTGAGGATGAGAGAGACACATCAATCAGTTGCCTCCTGCACGTGGCAGACCTGACCAGCATCGAACTTGAGATCCTCCGGTACATGGGAGGATGCTCCAACTAACTGAGCCATCTAGCCAGGGTCTCTCTTGAACTCCACATTCGCCTCTGTTTTTCTGACACAGTTATGGCCCACCTCACCCTTTTACTACATCAATGCCTGCTTTTCTACGAAAGGCTTTCCTCCTTTTCTCCCAGTTCTATATTTTGAGAACCCTGCCATTGATTCCCATCCCTATGCACCACTGCCTTTGTACCTTTTTCCACTCAGCCTGAACTTCTGATCACCTCACCTTAGTCTCTCTTACTAGTACTCTCAATTTCCTGTTCCCTTGTCTTTTATTAGGTCCTGTTCTGGAAGTCCACAATCCTCCTTCACTCAATGTTCTCTAAAGTTAAGCACTGTTGGAGAGTGAGGGTGGGGAGGAGTAGGGGAGATTGGAAATCAGTGCAGATTGGTACTGCTAAATGTTTTTCAACTCCGGCCAAGCACTTGACTCTTCTTTTAACTTGATCTTTTCCTGCACAGTGGCTATTTTAATCCTCGCTCTGCTCCTCAGAATTTCTCTACACCTCTTCTTCACTTTTGGAGTCAGATTGCTGCCACCTCCACTATACATACTTGGCCCGCCTTTCTTGTAATCTTAGAGGACCCGAAGTGCTCTAAGCCCAGTCTCCTCTTGAAACTTTGCCCCTTTTGGTTAACTCCTTCCTTCTCTTTCTCATCTTTAACCTCTCCCTTTCCATTAGCTCCTTCCCTTCAGTTTATCAACGTACTCTAAGCTTCACCTTTCCTTAAAAAGAAAATCTCATTTCCCTCATTCCATCTCACACTTTTTAAAAAACATTTTTATTGATTTCAGAGAGGAAGGGAGCGGGGGAGAGATAGAAACATCAATGATGAGAGAATCATTCATCAGCTGCCTCCTGCACAACCCCTACTGAAGAATGAGCCTGCAACTTGGGCATGTACCTTGACCAGGAATTGAACTGTGACCTCTGGTTCATAGGTTGACACTCAACCAGTGAGTCATACCAATTGGGCTCATCTCAAACTTTTTGAAAGAGGAATTTCTCCTCACTGCCTCCACCTATTAACCTCCTGCCCCATTCACTTTTTTTAAAAAAAATATTTTTATTGATTTCAGAGAGGAAAGGAGAGGGAGAGGGAGATAGAAACATCAATGACGAGCCTCCAACCTGGGCATGTGCCCTTGACCGAAATTGAACCCGGGACCCTTCAGTCTGCAGGCTGGTGCTCTATACACTTAGCCAAACCGGCTAAGGTCCATTCACTTGTTAATACAGCAACTAGGTATTAAATACTTATTTTGTGCATTGTATCTCATTTGATCTTTTTTTTAATATATATTTTTTATTGATTTCAGAGAGGAAGGGAGAGGGAGAGAGAGATAGAAACATCAATAATGAGAGAGAATCATTGATCGGCTGTCTTCTGCATGCTCCACACAGGGGATCGAGCCCACAACCTGGGCATGTGCCCTCACCGGGAATCAAACTGTGACCTCCTGGTTTATTAGTGGACGCTCAACCACTGAGCCACGCCGGCCGGGCTCATTTGATCTTTATAGCATCTGAAAGATTTTGCAGAAGAAACTTGTAACTCATTCAAGATCACACAGTTAATGAATCGTGTAGATAGGCTCTGCTGTACTTTAAGTACTGGCCTTAGGCTGTCCTGTATTACTGTGCCACTGCAGGCTGCTCATGCTCTCAACAATTGTCTTCTTGTCGCCGCAGCTGTATATGATGGGGCTAACTTCTTTGCTTTCTAGTTTTTTCACTGCCTCTTCTAGTTCTACCTTCTACCCTTCTGGGGTCTGTTGGTTCTTCCACCCCTATCTGTCCCTTAAAGACCATCTCAAGTGATGGTCTTTCAGCTTACAAACTTCCAGTGACTCTCCACCCACATGTATGGGGTGGTCACATAATTTAACACCTAAATCAGGACCTTTTTCGAGTGAAACTGGGAATTATAATCACCCTGACTTATGCAAGTCAAGTCCAAGATGACATATTGATGAAACCATTCTGGAGGGTGTGTACAAATGGGAGAAACAAATTTTGAGATTAAGATAGCAGTTTAGGCATGTGACATAAGGTTCTTGACTAGGTGATTCTCCTGTGGGAATCAAAGAAAGTTTGAGTCTTCTCCATAGAAATTGATAGAATTGGGGAATAATTGGATGTGGATATGAGGAAGAAGGATTATACATCAGAGTCATAAGCTGAAGTAACTAAAAAATGGTATATAATACTTTAAGTAAATTTTAACCTTTAAAACTATATGTTGCCATAGCTGGTTTTGCTCAGTGGCTAGAGCCTTGGCTCAAGGACTGAAAGGTTGTGGGTTCGATTCAGGTCAAGGGCACGTACCTCGGTTGCAGGCTGATTCTAGGCCCTGGTCAGGGCACATGCAGGAGGCAACCAATCAATGTGTCTCTCCACCTCCCTTCCACTCTAAAAATCAATGGAAAAATATCCTCGGGTGAGGATTAACAACAACAAAAAGTCAGAAAAATACATGTTTTTTTCTTTCTTTAGAGTCACTATATGGGAAAGGGCCTGGAAGTGGAGGTCAGAAAGACCCAGGTTTGAAACTTAGAGGTGCCAATCACTAATAGTTGAGTTATAGTTATTTTAGCGTCAGTTTCTTCTTCTGTAAAATGGGAACAGTAATATATCTACTTTGAAAGGTTGTTAGGGTGGTTAGTGGTGACCTAGTACTGTGGGCCATATAGAAGAAGAAATAATAATAGCAGCTAATACTGAATGCTTACTCCATGCAAGATGTGTCGTACTAATTTGTTTGCTTTGTGTGTAATTTATTTAATTTTCACAACCACCATCTCAGGTAGCTACTGTTATCTCCATTTTACAGGTAGGTAGTAAGTGGTCAAGTCCTGGCTCCAGAGCTTCTGCTCTTAACTGCTAGACCATATGCTCAATAAATGGTAGCTGTTTTTGTTTGTTTTGCTGTTTTTATTAAGTTGAAAGGTTGAGTCAGTGTTCTTTCTTATGTCCATATACATATGTAGCAAGCATGACCAAATACCTAAATTTGTCTGAGACTTGTTTATCACTCTGGCTCCTGCCTCACTGATTAGCACCCATTGATTTTTACTCTGCTTGCAGGTCCCTAACCCAATCATATCATCTAACAATATCTGACTTTTTGCTCTCCCCTTTCAGTTTCACACATTTATATAACTTATGAAGTGATCATCCCGATAAATCTATGATTCTCTTTGAAAAACATATATGAAATACCTAAAAAAAAGATAAGCTACTTGTATATATTTTCTCTGACTACAAGTTTCAATTTCTAAATGACCTAAAATGATAATAGTAGAATGAGGTGTAATTTTCAACTTGAGTAAAACAAGAACTAAGATATTAGATTGTTGTATATTAGTATATAGGGTGTCCCCCAAAATGCATATACACACATTGAATAATTATAAAGGCAATATTTATTAAAATACATTTCATTTACAAAATTGAGCTCTCAGCTGTTAAAGCGTGTATACGTTTTTTGGGATACCCTGAATATATTGCCGTTGTAGATCTCATTCTTGTGATACTGACACATGAAGCTTCATAATTTGCCAATCACTGTCTTAATCAGAAATCAACTGATTGCAGGAACAAAATTCTGCTCATGCTAGTAAGGTGAGGAGGGTAAGGAAAGTTTTATTGATGATCGAGAAGGCCTAGCTTGAGAAGATCAAGATTTTTTTTTAAACATTCAGTAATATGATTAAAATTTGAAAAGTGTAAGTAAAAGATAAACACAGAAATTTACCATCTGGTACTAACTACTTCAAAAGACCAAAAGAAATAGAAAAGGTTTTTTATTCCATTAGGTATAATCTGACTTTGAAACTTATTTTATCATAAATTTTCTTCTCTTCTTTCTCTTCTTCCTGCTCTTCCTGCCCCCACTCCATCATTTTTGGTAAATATTCCATAGGTCATGTGTACTATAATTAATTTAATTTGAACATAGATTATTTCTAAAATTTTTCTTATATAACACTTTGATGCACATCTTTATATATAAACTTTTTCCATATTTAGAACTATTTCTTTTTTTAAAAATGTTTTTATTGATTTTATGTTTGAGAGAGAGAGGAAAAAAAATTGATGGGTTGTCCATTGCACACCCACTACTGCGGATCAAGCTTGTACCCCGGGCATGTGCCCTGACTGGTAATCCAGCTGGCAACCTCTCCATGCACGGGAAGATTCTCAACCAACTGAGCCACATTGTCCAGGGCTAGGACAATTTCTGAAAGTAGAATTCTTAGGTCAAGTGGTATCAACAGATTTATTATTGCCAAATTGGTTTTGGGAAAGATTTGTAGAAATTTATACTGCCACTAACAATGCCTCTTTTACCACACTTTTTCTAGTCCTGGCTGTTATATTTCTTTTTTTCTTCTTCTTTGTGTTGGTTCCTTTGATGGGCAAAAAATGGTCTCTACTTAGTATTTTAATAGCATTTTTATGCATCAGTATAGATCAGGTTAGACCAACCTGGATAAGAGTGTTTAATTCTTTGTGGTAAGATTGTTGTAGGGTTATTTACTCAGAGTTGGTTAATGTTGTTGTTGTTTAATGTATATTGGCATTTAATGTTGTCTACTAAATTCAAACATGTTTTTTTCCAGACCCTGTAAGATTTGGATATGTCCTTCATATTTGACTGGATTTATAGTGGTTTCAGCAGTGTGCTACAGTTTTTAGGTAATGTTGGCTCTTTATTCTCTATTGTTATCCATTTAAGCCTACTTATATAAAAGTGCTTATTTGTCTAGAGCCTCTTTATATATATACCCAGTAGTTAAGAATGTGATCTTTGAAATTGTAAAAAACAGCCCTAGCCGGTTTGGCTCAGTGAATAGAGAGTCGGCCTGCGGACTGAAGGGTCCCAGGTTCGATTCCGGCCAAGGGCACATGCCTGGGGTTTCGGGCTTGATCCCCAGTGCGGGGCGTGCAGGAAGTGGCTGATCAATGATTCTCTCTCTCATCTATGTTTCTATCTCTCTTTCCCTCTCCCTTCCTCTCTGAAATCAATAAAAATATATTTTAAAAAAGAAGTTGTAAAAAAAAGTTTAATGACTGACTGTAGCTCTTATAAATTATGTAATCTTAGGCAAATTACTTTACCCAATTTAGCCTTAGTTTCCTTATCTGTAAAATAATAATTTCTACTCCTTAAAGTGGTTAATAGGAATATTACAGGATGGGGCAAAAGTAGGTTTATAATTGTGCATATGGAAAATAATACAGCAATTAATAAATAATAGCCCTGACCGGGTAGTTCAGTTGGTTAGAGTGTCATGCCGATACATCAAGGTTGCGCTGGTTCAATCCCTGGTTAGGGCACATACAAGAATCAACCAATGAATGCATACATAAATGGGACAATAAAAATTGATGTTTCCTTTTCTCTCTCTTTCTCTCTCTCTCTTTCTCTCTCTCTCTCTCTCCCTCTGTGTGTGTGTGTGTGTACATATATATCCCCCTTCCTCTCTCTCTAAAATCAATCAATAAAAAATTTAATAAAAAAATGCCCTGGCCTGTAGCTCAGTTGGTTAGAGCGTCATCCCAATACACCAAGGTTGCAGGTTCGACCTCTGTTCAAGAATCAACCAATGAATGCATGAATGGGTGGAACAATAAATTGAGGTTTATTAAAAAAATTTTAGTCCAACCCACTGTACAGATTAAAGTTTAAATGTTCTTGGTGTTCCATTTTGGAATCTTATCCTATATACTTTTGCTATTTAAGGATGGTAAGATTGATTGCATTGGTTAGAAACAATCTATGTAGAAACCTTTTTAAAAAAATAATATGTTTTGCCGAAACCGGTTTGGCTCGGTGGATAGAGCGTTGGCCTGCGGACTGAAAGGTCCCAGGTTTCGGGCACATCCCCAGTAGGAGATGTGCAGGAGGCGGCTGATCGGTGTTTCTCTCTCATCGATGTTTCTAACTCTCTATCTCTCTCCCTTCCTCTCTGTAAAAAATCAATAAAATATATTTTAAAAAAATATGTTTTTACCTTGGCCGTTTTGGCTCAGTGGATAGAACGTTGGCCTGCAGACCAAAGGATCCTGGGTTCAATTCCAGTCAAGGGCTCGTACCTTGATTGTAGGCTTCTCCCTGGCCCGGGCTCTTGTCAGGACTTGTGCAGGAGGCAACCAGTCAATGTGTTTCTCTCTGTCTTTCCCTTTCTCTCTTTCTTCCACTCTCCCTAACAATCAATGGGAAAATATCCTCCAGTGAGGATTAACAACAACAAAAAATGTTTTTATTGCTTTTAGAGAGAGAGGGAGAGAGATAGAAATATCTATGAGAGAGAAACATCAATTGGCTCTCTCTTGCACACCCCCTACTGGGGATCAAACCAGCAACCTGGGCATGTGCCCTCATTGGTTATGGAACCGGTGACCTCTTGGTGCATGGGACAGTGTTCAGCCAACTGAATCACACTGGTCAGGCTGTAGAAACCTTTTAAGAAATAAAAATGTTTAAAGAAGTTACTTGTCAGAATTCATAAAGATCAAATGTCTTATCCCAGCTCAAGTAAATATGGAAGATAATCTTCCCCTAAGGATCCGAATTGTTAGTTGATCTATGAATCAGGAGGTCACGGTTCAATTCCTGGTTGGAGCAGATGCTCAGGTTGTGGGCTCCATCCCCAGCGTGGGGCATGCAAGAGGCAGCCAATCAATGATTCTCATCATTGATGTTTCTATTTCTCTCTCCTTCTCCCTTTCTCTCTCTGAATAAAAATAAATAAAAATATATTTTAACAAAGAAAAAGAGGATATCTTTTTGGTGGGTGATGTCGATAATGGGGGAGGTTATATGTGTGTGGAAACAGGGGACACATGGGAAATCTCTGCCTTTCTGTCAGTTTTGTTGTAACTCTAAAGCAGCTCTTTAAAAAATCTTTAAAGAAAAATAATAAGGCTCAATATGGAATTTTGCAGTAAATGCCAGTCTATAATTTGGTCAATGCTGTCTTTTTTTCTGTTTATTTATGATTTTATCAATGCTTGGTTATACATCTAAAATTATGTGTTTTATTTCATTTTTATTGCTTAGTTTTATGCAATCCTGTAAAGCTTAATTTTATTCTCAGGGAAATTTGACAGTGAGCAAAACTTTTACTGAAAAACTTACTGTAAATTTTTGTTTGTTTGTTAAACCTCACCTAAGGATATTTTTTCCATTGATTTTTAGAGAGAGTGGGAGGCAGAGGAAGAGAGAGAGAGGAAACAAGGATGTGAGAAAGACATCAATTGGTTGCCTCCCACATGTGCCTGAGCAGGGACCAGGATGGAATCTGCAACCCAGATACGTGCCCTTGATCAGGAATCGAACCTGCAACTCTTCAGTGTTCAGGCTGACTGCTCTAACCTGAGCACATTGGCCAGGGCCTTGCTGTAATTTTTATTGTCAAAAATACTTAATTTATTTTCATCCATTAAATTTTCTTTATTTTTTCTTTTGGTCTGTCTTCATAAATACATGATTTCAATAATTTTATGAGTGAGAAGACACATATATTTACCCCCAAATTGTCAAGGGGATGGATTTTGGCATTACAGATAAGTTTAGATAACGCACATTCTTTGATAGGGGTGAAGTTTAGTTTAGTAATGAATTGATTTCCCAAATTATAATATATTTAAAATAGCTCTTCAAAACTAAAAATAAGTTAGAGTCCCAAGCTTATTCAGGCCAGTTTATAAAGTCTAAAAGTTCAAAAGGTTAATAGGTGTTTCTTTATTTAAAAAATCAGAGTAATTAAGAAAAGTATCTAAATAACTAAACTGTTTTTTTTTAAAATATATTTTATTGATTTTTTACAGAGAGGAAGGGAGAGAGATAGAGAGTTAGAAACATCGATGAGAGAGAAACATCGATCAGCTGCCTCCTGCACACCCCCTACTGGGGATGTGCCCGCCACCCAGGTACATGCCCTTGACCGGAATCGAACCCGGGACCTTCCAGTCTGCAGGCCGACGCTCTATCCACTGAGCCAAACCGGTTTCGGCTAAATAACTAAACTGTTAATATATTTTGTTGAAGGTCATTTTATTTGGATAATCTGTGTCAGATATTACTTTGATTAATCAAAGCTTTCTCTATAGGATTATATAAGAAAACTGGTAAATTGGTATTTCTTGGATTGGATAATGCAGGAAAAACAACATTGCTACACATGCTAAAAGATGACAGACTTGGACAACATGTCCCAACGTTACATCCCAGTAAGTATATTCCCCCATACATTGTTACTGTTATTACTTTATCTAGTGATACTGATTCATAGGCGCTAACTGAAAGGTTTTTTTTGTTTGGTGATTTTTTGTATGGATAAATTATAATCAGGTGATTTGACCTGCTCTTAAATAGTAAATAATAGGTAACCCAACTACCAGGAGTATATTTAGGTCTTGAAATAATACTCAGATCTTCTTATCAGTTAGTACACTCTTCTCCAGCTAAAGCAATTAAAAAGTTACCGTTTCAGTGATTATGACATGATTAAGGTCTATCCAACCAGATACTACTTAGGCTATATAAGTCACTATAACTTTGTTTACATACATAAATTTCTTTCAGATTTTAAAGCTGTGCTATTTTAATCATTATTCAGTGGACAGATTGTGGTTGTTTTCTTTCCAGATTACACTCTTATACTTTACTGGTGACTCCATTTATTAACCAGTTATTTTTCTAGTTCTAACAACTTCAACAATACCTAATATAAAGATCATAGAATTATTCCAAAAAAGAAGCCATGTATTGACACACTTATGGAAAGTTTTAAAATAATTTACCGTGCTTTAAGAAAGACTTCCTGAAAGACATTAATAATGACTTAATACATACCATCATATATATATATGGTTATGTAATAGGTACCTTTTGAGAAACTAAAGTTAAAGTAACAGTTATTACAAAGAAGCCTAACATATAAGTAATTGGAATCTCACTTTTACTGTTGAAAAGACTGAGTTAAGTAGACACAGAATTTAAAGACAAGTTAATCCACAGATTGATTATGAAATAACGAGTGTGGCCTTAAATAATGAGTATAAAATTGAGAACTCCACCAAAAAATAGGTAATATGATAGTTATTTAGTTCAGTAAATAAAGTACCAGGAAGGAGAACAGAACAAAGTAAAGATTTTATCTATAAAACTATTAGTGGTGTTGAAAAAGGAAGATTTTATAAAATGGACAAATCTTTTATATTATGAGAAGAGAGTGGAACTTGGCAAATAAGATTCTGATACAAGAACAATACTGTGCAATTGAGTTTATAAAATTGTCTGCAAAAACAACAGAATTGGAAGAGACTACAAAGTGGTCTTATATTGTGTATAAGTCATGTTTTAATTTTTTGATGTTGCTCTCTTTTACCTATTCAACAAATATTTATTGAGCATCTACTTTATGCCAGACATTATTCTAAGTAGTAGGAGTATAAGTAGTGGCACAAACAATTGCTATCTCAACCTTTCTGCAGCTCAAGTCACCAAGTCAATTTATATTTTTCAGTTAATCAAAAGCAGATGTGAAAAAAGTAACATATATATTCTACCCTATGATCTGGCAGTTTCACTATTAGGTATTTATTTAAGAGAAATAAGAACATATGTTCACCAAAATCATTGTACAAGAATGCTTATACTAGCTTTATTTGTAATAACCAAAAATTGGAAACAGCTCAGATATTCATCAAAAAAAGAATGGGCCCAGCTGGCATGGCTCAGTGGTTGAGTGTCGACTTATGAACAAGGAGGTCATGTTTTGATTCCTGGTCAGGGCACATGCCCAGGTTGCGGGCTCGATCTCCAGTGTGGGGTGTGCAGGAGGCAGACAATCAATGATTCTCATCATTAGTGTTTCTGTCTTTCTCTCCTTCTCCCTTCTCTCTGAAATCAATAAAAAAATATTTTAAAAATATAATGGGTAAACAATGGACTTCTACTGAACAAGAAAGGGAATAAACTACTGATACATACAGATGCATATTATACTGCATGGGAGAAGCTGGTCATAAAAAATTACATACCATATGATACTATTTATATGAAATTCTAGAACAGGCAAAACTGACTGTGGTGACAGAATTTAGATCAGTTTTTTTCTGTGGAGGTGGAGGTGGGGACTGACTGGGAGGGGGCTAGAGGAAATTTCCTGGGATATCAACAGTGTTCTGTGTCTTAAATTAATCAAACTGGGACTTCTTTAATAAGCAGGGAATATAACCATAGAGGTAGTTTTCCAACTACATCCAACCATTATCTTTTCCTTATGGAAAGGAACACACTTTGATCACAAATTGCAGTAATTATTTATTTGATTGGCACTGTACGTACAGAATTTTTAACAAGATAAACTACTCCGGAGCCTTAGCAGTTATACTGAATAGTAAACAGTCACACTGAACCTTTCATTGTAATTGTAGGGGACTTCTGCTTTTGGCCACGAGGAGTAACAGAGTCTGGAATTACATTCCCATTGTAAACAACTAGAAAACTGGACAAAAATATATACTACAACTGTTTTTCAGATATTGGGCAATAGCTAGCACATGACTATGATTCCTGAGAGAAGGAAAAGAAACCCTTCTTTCTTTAAGCTTTTCCACAGGAGATAATTTTCAGACCATGGGGCAGGGAGACGAAACCCAAACATAACCCAGTAGTCTTGGTGGGTTGAGGAGACAGAGACCAGAATTTGGAGAGGCACAGGTGACTAGAATTTGCTGGGCAAGAGTACCAGAGAAGAATGAGCTCTGCAGGGAAACAACTCCAGACATTTTTGTGGCTGAATACCAATCTGTGCACGCATAGCGTAAAACTCCACAAAGCCAGTCAAAGAACAGTTTCTGGAGGAGGGACTGTAGCAGATCTGTTAGCCAAATAGTTCCAAGTGCTTACATGGCATTGGAAATCATTCATGTTCCCATCAGCCAGAATGGGAAGATTTGGTTGAATACACAGGGCATTTGATAGAAACTCCAAAAGGGTCCTACCTTAATAATGGATTAAAGTGGCCTCAAAGTAAAGTCTACTTTAAATCTTCCCTAACAAAGCATAAAAACTGATCTGCAATCAACTGCCTGCCAGAACGAAGTCCACTTTCTTCAAAAGAATACAACAAAATCCACCATCTAATAAAAAGATTACTAGAGCCCTGGCTGGTGTGGCTCAGTTGGTTGGAGCATTGTCCCTTACACCAAAGGGTTGTGGGTTGGATTCCCCGTCAGGGCATATACCTGGGTTTCGTGTTTCATGCCCATCTGGGTGTGTGTGTGGGTATTGCAGCCCATCGATGTTTCTCTCATGTTAATATTTCTCTCTCCCCCTTAACCTCTTTCTAAAAAATCAATGAAGGTATCCTTGGGTGAGGATAAAAGTAAAAAACTACTAGACATGCAAAGAAGCAGGAAAATATAATCCATAACCAGGAGAAAAGTCAATTCAGTAGAAACAGGCCCAGAGTTGACAAAGATGATAGAATTAGCAGATAAGAAAGTTAAAACAGCTGTTATGAATATGCTCAAGGATTTAAGGAAAACATGAACATAATGCGAGAAATGGAAGATATAAAAGAATCAAATGGTCATGGCTGGTTTGGCTCAGTGGATAGAGTGTCGGCCTGCGGACTAAGGGTCCAGGGTTCGATTCCAGTCAAAGGCACATGCCCAGGTTGCGGGCTCGATCCCCAGTAGGGGGTGTGCAGGAGGCAGTTGATCAATGATTCTCTCTCATCATTGATGTTTCTATCTCCCTTTCTCTTCCTCTCTGAAATCAATAAAAATATATATATGTTTTAAAAGAACCAAATGGAACTTCTAGAAATAAAAATAGAATATCTGAAATGAAATTTTCACTGGATAGGCTTAATAGCAAATTAGACAGTGCCAGTAGTGCAGAAAGAAAGACCAGTGAACTTAAGTCAATGCAATAGAAACTATAAAATGAAGCACAGAGGAAAAAATGACTGAAAAACAAGGAACAGAGCCTCAGTGACTTCTGGGACAATATTAAGCTGTCTAGGAGACCTATAATTGAAGTCCCAGAAGGGGAAGGTAGGGAGCAGAAAACATATTTGAAGAAATAATGGCCAATTTTTTTTTTATTATATTTGTGTTTGTCATTAAAGACTGTCTCATATAAAATTTGACAGCCATAAGAGAAAATTGTTTATTTCACCTGTATCATTTAAGCTGACTTGCAGGAAATTATTAGGTTGGAAGAATTCACAAAAAATAATTGCTTGAATAGATTAACATTTTAGCAGGAGAAATAGAGAAGGAAAAATAAATAAGTGATGGATTTGTGGTAGGTAGAATTGAATACTACCATTACTTATGTTATACCGTCAATATGCATTGGAATATATCTAATTATAATAAAGAATTATTTTATCAGTTCCTAAATGTTTGACTTTTTTTCAGTTAAAGTAAATCAAAATTAGCAATATATACCATGAATGGATTTCTGATTTTCATGTTGTAAAAATACTTTTTATTATTGTTTAGCTTCAGAAGAACTAACCATTGCTGGCATGACCTTTACAACGTTTGATCTGGGAGGGCATGTTCAAGGTATGATTCTATTACTCCTGTGGAAGCTTTATTTTAACTTAATAAAAACATGACCATTATGTTCCAGTGCATGAAATCTCATTCTACTCAAGGAAAGCCAGAGTAGACTTAAAATTTAGGAATTATTACCCCTAGATAAATGCTTTAAAAGCAAAGGGTGATTTTTATGATACTCCTGATTAATTGAAGTTTGAATTGCTTTTGGTGGTAAAGCAAATGAGTAAAATTGAGCCTCCATTTTCTCTCTGCCCTAATCCATCTCTCACTTATTGTCATAATCATGTTATGAATATGTTACTGCTTTGTATGAAAAGCCTTCAGTGGCTAACTCATTACCTATAAATTAAAGGCCAAACTTATTGATCTGGCATTTGGGATTTCTATGATCTGGTTCCAGTTTACTTTTCAAGTCTTTATTTCCCAATGTTCCCCTTCCCATTCTCTTTATTCTAACCAAACCAAACCCTCTTGGTTTTCTCCCACTCTGTGCTTTTGCTCATGCCATTCCATCTGCACATGCGTGACCCACATTCAGGGCCCAGGGTGAGTGCTGCTACCTTCCCCAAGGAGCTGCTTGCAGCTGGAAGTACTCTCAACTGTACTTCCACAGCACGTAGGGCATCTGTGTACATGTCTGCAAGTTTGAAAAGACTGCCTTATCTCTTCTCCTAAACTTTCTGGGACTAAAATCTGTTCACTTTTTTTTTTTATCCTGTCCATTTTTTATATTCCCAGAAGGACTTGGCAGTACCCAGCACATAGTAATTTGTAAATAAAGAATAGTACAAAGTTGGTGAGCATTCTAAAAAGCTCATATGACAGATAGTTGAAAAGATTTTAAGTGGCTGTGACTAGTGAAAGCACATTTGAACCCTAGCTGGTTTGACTCAGTGGATAGAGCATCGGCCTGCAGACCAAAGGCTCCCAGATTCGATTCCCGTCAAGGGCATGTACCTTGGTTGCAGGCTCCTCCCTGGCCCCAGCCCTGGCCAGGGTGCGTGCAGGAGGTAACCAATCTATGTGTTTCTCTGACATCGATATTTCTCTCTGTCTTTCCCTCTCTCTTCCACTCTCTCTAAAAATAATCAATGGAAAAATATCCTCGGGTGAGGATTAAAAAAAAAAAAGAAAGCACATTTGAGACATAATTGTTTGAAATACACATAAAGTAATTTCTGGAATATAATGATTAGAGGGAGTTAAAACCTAATGGAGCTCATCTGAGACTTCATTTCTATATTGTTTTTAAGATATGTCATAAAACTGAAGTCAGAGAAAAAAGGTATTTTTCTCTGGGGCATTCCAAAAACTCTTTTCTTTAGAAAAGAATGTCATGGAAAAAAATTACCATATGTTTTTATAGACTTTAGTTTATTTCTGTTATGAGTAGAACAGTAAGTATGCTTTTATTATTTTAACTTAAGTCTGTACCTAGTACTAATTTTTTCTGCCACTGATTCCAAATTTATCCCCAGCAAAAAAATAAAACAAAAAAAACCTGATAAACTAGAAATGTAAAAAAATGAATACTACATATGAAAATAATAGCAGTTCTCCAATGAACTTAACAAGCATCATTATCCATCATTGGTAGCAGATATGAATACTACTTATAAAACATGGGAAAATTGGGGCAAAGTATTGACTTGCCCACAATCAAGGAAAGCCTGAAATTTCTTCTGGAAAGATTTGGCAACACTAGGTAAAAGATTAACTTGAGTATATATGGAGTAGCAGCAGCTAAGGGATAATTACACTTGATATCTTATTGGACTCTCATCAAACCATCTTCTAGGTTTGACCAGCAAATAAAATCTAACTTCTGATTATTTTTGTTAGCTCGAAGAGTATGGAAAAACTACCTTCCTGCTATCAATGGCATTGTATTTCTGGTGGATTGTGCAGACCATGAGAGGCTGTTAGAATCAAAAGAAGAACTTGATGTAAGTTAAATAATTAAAACTAAACAGTTGAATTACTAGTAAGCCTGAGGAAATAGGTTGGAGATCTAGGTATTAGAATGCAGCTTTTCTGTAGTCTCTGATGTAACTCCTGGCAATTTGTGGAGCTCAGCGATTATTTAGAATGCAGAGGGAGTAGCTATTGAGGAAGTACTAACGCAGACTTCCTTCCTGAAGACTTGAGCTCACTCTGGGCAGTGTGTCCTTGTAGTATATCTCATGTTTGCTACACGAATCCCCGATTATCCTCGGCTGCCAGTTTCTGATGGAGTTGGCCAGAACCTGGAAATGGTATAACATACCATCTTTGTCACCACTCCCAGGAATGAGCAGGGCCATGGGTAGCTACTTCCCTTTACCTCCTCTAGATCAGATGCTTCTTAAAGGGGCTCAGGAGTAGCAAGCAAGGCCAGTGCTAGATCTGGGGCCCCAGAGAGAGCAGGTCCATGATTTGAAGGTTGAATGCCTACGCCTCTTCCCAGAACAGGCAAGGAAATACTTGTTCATGTGAAAAAGTCCAGTTAGGTTCTGTGGTCATGCAACAGGGTTAGGGAATTACTGAGTTCCTACCTTAGGCCACACTATACATATTACCTCATTAAATTCTCAAATCCACTCCGTAACGTAGGTGCTACTACTCCATTTTCTGTGAACTTCAGTGAGACCTATTTGTCCAAGATCTCACAGCTTGGAAGCAGCAGAACTGGAAATGAAATCAGTCTGCCCATTTCCAAGGCGTTGGCTCTGGTTGCTGTACCTCACTGATTCACAGAGTGAGCAGTGTGAGCATCACAGAAGGAGCCTTAGGAAGACAGGATTCAGGTGAAGGGTTCATTGAGCTCACTTAAAACTGAGGAAAAGTTTGCCAAAGAAAGTTAGCAAAACTGACATGTTATGACAGAGAACAAGTCCTTGATACCCATTTGGTATCTTGTCAAAATAAGCCCTTCGGATGGTTTTATATCAACATCTGTGTTTCATTTTGCTTTCATGTTTTTTTCAGTCACTAATGACAGATGAAACCATTGCTAATGTGCCTATACTGATTTTTGGGAATAAGATCGACAGACCTGAAGCCATCAGTGAAGAGAGATTACGAGAGATGTTTGGTTTATATGGTCAGACAACAGGAAAGGTAAAAAAAAAAAAAAAAAAAAAAAGTTTGACAAGTATGAATACTTCGTTCAACAGTATATTTTTATGTTCTGAAATAGTTTATTTCAACACTACCTCTAACAGTAATCATGTTACTAGCCTAATTGGTACAATCTGGATCCTTTTTTTTAAAAAAAATGAAGGTATAATTGACATATAACATTATACTAGTTTCATGTGTACAACGAAATGTCTTTTTACATTACTATCATCCAACTACTCAAGCCCTTCATTTTTTTTTCCTTAAAAACTAGCATTTACTCAGCATCACTAATCATCAGGGAAATACAAATCAAAACCACATTGAAGCGGGCTTGGGGGGATCAATGGGGGAGGAAAGGGGGACATATGTAATACTTTCAACAAAAAAGAATTATAAAAAAACAAAACACATTGAACACTAGTCAGAATGGCTGTTATAAAAAAGTTATCAAATGTGTTGGCAAGGATGTGGAGAAAAGGGAACCCTTGGCACTGTTGGTTGGATTTTAAATTGGTATAGTCACTGTTGAAAACAGTATAGAGTTTCCTCAAAATATTAAAAATAGAACTACAATATGACCCAGCAATTCCACCCCTGGGTATTTATCTGAAGAAATTGAAAATATTAATTTGAAAAGACATATGCACCCCTATTTTCAGTGCAGCATTGTTTACAATAGCCAAGATATAGAAGCAATGTAGGTGTCTGTCCGTATGTGAGTAGATAAAGGAGATGAGTGTGTGTGTGTGTGTGTGTGTGTGTGTGTATTACGCTAAAAAAGAAATTTTGCCATTTGCGACAACATGGATGATCCTAGAGGACATTATGCTAAATGAAATAAGTCAGACCGAGAAAGACAAATACTGTATGGTTTCACTTATATGTAGAATTTAAAACAAACAGAATAATGCAAAAACAGACTTATAGAAATAACACCAAAGGGATGGTTGCCAGAGGGGTGGAGGGTGAAAGGGTGGATGAAAAAGCTGAAGGGGAATATAGTCAATAATATTGTGATAAGTTTGCATGGTGACAGATGATTACTAGAATTAGTGGTGTGCCCTTGCTGGTTTGGCTCAGTGGACAGAGCAATGGCCTGTGGACTGAAGGGTCCCAGGTTCGATTCTGGTCAAGGGCACATGCCAGGGTTGCAGGCTCGATCCCCAGTAGGGGGTTTGCAGGAGGCAGCCAATCAATGATTCTCTCTCATCATTGATGTTTCTATTTCTCTCTCCCTCTCCCTTCCTCTCTGAAATCATTATATTAAAAAAAAAAAAATAGAATTAGTGGGGTGATCACATTGTAGGGTATAAAAATGTTGAATCACTATATTGTACACCTGAAACTAATATAACTAATATAATATTGTATATCACCTATACTTAAATAAAAATACCTGTCATTTATACATTTTGGGATTTTTTTTTTTTTAATGCCCTCACTGTTTTCTTTATGCCACTGAATGTGACCTTTTCTTGGTGATAACAAAAATGTCAAAGCTCATGCTTATGGGAGACTAAATCAAAGCTTTTAAAGTGTTTTTTTTTTAATTTAAATAGATTTTTATTGATTTCAGAGAGGAAGGGAGAGGGAGAGAGAGAGAGAAACATCAGTGATGAGAAAGAATCATTGATTGGCTGCCTCCTGTATGCCTCACACTAGGGATTGAGCCTGCAACCCAGGCATGTGCCCTGACCGGGAATCGAACCATGACCTCCTGGTTTAGAGGTTGATGCTCAACCACTGAGCCACACCAGCTGAGCTAAATAAATTTTCAAAATTAACCACCAAATAATATACTTGAATGTTTAAGCATACCAGAAGTGTATTTAGGCCCCCAGTTTAGTGTGTAGGCCCTGAGTTCACCAGAGATAAAAATAAAATGTAAACTTGGGCATAGGAGTGTTTTGGGTTTTCTGAACACATACTTAATAAACTTTAAGATGCATTATTTTTGCATTCACTTCCACTAGGATTTGTTCAGGAGAGGGGCCTTAGTATTAAAAAATCCCAGAGTTGGGGGCACTCTTCTAGTTGCTAGATTGGATGCTGCTAGATTCATGGACTACTTAATAAAGTCAATTAGATCTTCAAATGAAAAAAAAAATTTCCAGAGTTTACAAACAAAATTTTCTTGGTTTATATATAATCTGACTTTAGAAATACTGTAGGCTATGGAAGGAAACTCTTATGTTACACAAGGTAGACTTTGGTTTGTTTCTGTGTCTTTTTAATAACTCAATTACATATTAATTTTAGGAAATGCCTTGTTTAGTCATAAACCTACATAGAGAATATTCATCCTTAATGTTTGTGAAGCCAGTTGAGGTAACTTGAAATTTTTCTCAGTCAAAGATGATTTTCATTCTTGTATGCCTCACAAGCCCACCTTTTCCCATTTGGTCCTAAAGTGGCTTTATCCAGTCACCTTTTGTTCTACGATACATAAGCTATAATTCTGCTGGGGAGTGGGGCTTTTATTCCACAAAGGTTCCATCCAGCATAATGTTTGTCTTCTCTCCTAGGGCAATGTATCTCTGAAAGAACTGAATGCCCGGCCACTGGAAGTTTTTATGTGCAGTGTGCTCAAAAGGCAAGGTTATGGAGAAGGCTTCCGCTGGATGGCTCAGTACATTGACTAACACCACCAACCTGCCTCAGGTCCAGGTCTTGCCATTCAGGCCTACTCAGAGATTTGATTGTTGAACATGCATAACTTGAATTCAATAGACTTTTGTTGGTTAGAAAACAGATATTTTTTAGATTATTAATACTATATCGACTTAATTTGAGTGACAATTGAAAACTGATTCAAGTAAGTTTGAATATCACAATGTTAGCTTTCTAATTCCATGAAGATAATTAGTTTTTACCGTTTGTAATCTGACATGACCCCCAGCGCCATTTATAAACAGCAACTTTTCAGCAGTACATTTGAAGCACTTTTTAACAATATGAAACTACAAATATAAACTATAATTAAAAGCTCATCATGTTAAATTTTTTATGTACTTTTGGAACTAGTTTTTAAATTTTAGATTATATCTCCACCTATCTTAAGTATACAGTTAATAATTAGCTTATTGATGATTGCATGATGCCTTACAGGTTTCAATAATATTTTTTCTTATGCAAACGTCATGCAATAAAATAGACCCGTATGTTTGGCATCTTTGTTGGACAAATGTTTCATTTTAATGTGTCTTATCTAGCTAGTATGCTCTGAAATGGAATATTTATATTATACACATGAGGTGGTTGTTGGGAAAGGAGATTGCTTCAGAATATTTAGAATAATGTTTCAGTTCCTAGAGACTTTTGCATTTACCAGGAGACAAGTTGTGTTTGATTGTACTTTATACCACTTTATCTCTGAATCCTGTGCATTTTAATCAGGAACACTACCATTCCCAGTGTTGATAGGGTCCGTGTCCTAGTCCCTATGGGATTGGCCTTCTAAAGAAAAGCACATCTTCTGGTACACCACAGGTTGGTTTTTGGTTTGCTAGGCCCCTATAGGTCCATTCCAGTTGTCTAATTCTCAAGTGCTCCAATCTTATTGATGCCTGGTTTGGTAATCTGTGCCTGGTCACCAAACGTAGTGACAGGCACCAGCCTCCCCGCATTTAGAGGTACTCCCCAGGCTCTTGATACGTAATGGCACTTCCCAGAGCAAGTGACAAATAGGGTCTTGTGCAGTTCATTGCAGGGACCCGTGAATCTGTGGGAAAAGAAAGCCCGTTCTGCTCCAGTTGTCATTGAAATTGTGGAGATATTGCTCCTGTCCCAGAGCTCTTTTGCATTCTTTGTCATATTTTATTTCTTGGAAAGAAAGTGTATGCTTTTTTTCTTTTCCTTAGTTGCTCTCAGCCAGCTGTTACATTACAGCATAAAGGCTTTTACTTTTAGATGTAATACTTGCCATGTGATAGTGTCCGCAAACCTCACTGATAAACTCACTAACAAAATTTTGGTTAGTTTTTAAAAACATTTTAATTTCCTAAGACATTGAGTGTTTTTTTTTTTCCATTTGAGGTTCCACTAATTAGTAAAATAAGATGAAAGATTAAGTGCCAAATACATATATTTAAAGACTCTCAAGCTTAAGATTTCTCTCTTGGTTATAAACCGAGATTTTATAGTATATTTAACCAATTCCATTGAAAATAGATTGCTCTGGCTCCATCAAGAATAATTTAAATATTAAAATTAGTGTTTTCTCTAGCTGTTGTCCAAATCAGTCACCACAGCCTGTCATCGGTAATGTTAACACATGAGGCAGGTAAGGATGAGGAGTATGACTGGAAGGAACTACCAGTGAGCTAAGCCAACAAGGCCATTTCTTCACATAACATTGGGTTTTAGTGATTTGGCTGTTCTATTTCACTTTCAGCTTCCTTCCAAATGAAAATAAAAGCTTCTTCCCTGCTTAGAAACATCAGTAGTACCATGGGAAAAGTAGAAAATAACATTTCTGCCTGTTGGTTTATTTTGCCAGCTGTTTAAAGTCCTCACTTCTGACGGCATGACTAACAGAACTAAGCCTTATTAAAAGTAACTGCCTCTTGTTGATGGTATCTTTCTTCAGTTCAAGTATTCCCTAATATCTAGTGTGATACTTGAGAAGTTAATTATTTGTCTCATAAATTGGTATAAAGAAAAAAGCTTTATTGGTTTCTTTAAAGGGGAAAAATGTTTTTTTTGGTACACAATATCTCGTTCCAGAATTCTTATTCTAGTTCTGACACTGGGATCAAAGAAACAAAGTCACTTTGTGGACCACGTCTAAACTGTGGATATTTTCCCAATGACGTAAGATTCATGTGGCCTGAACCTCTAGAAAGAAGCTGCACTTAGCAGCAACCGGCTGCCTCCCCAGTGCCAGGGACGTGGGCTGCAGAGTTCCCCAGCCACTGGGCATACTCCAGCTCTGAGAGCTCCTCGGAGCACACACACCGAGTCCCTGCTCCCTTCAAGAGATGGCAAGAAGCAGTAGAAGCACTTGCGGAAAACATATACCCTGTGTGTGCCTGCGTGAGTGTGTGCACCTGGGAAGTATGTTGAGTGTAAATGGTCCTATTAAGAATATAAATTAACTTTGCACCTCTCACTGTAAGGTATGAAAATGTAATTGTTAACACTGTTATATACAAGTTAAGATTCGGTTCCATATAAATCAGGATGCCCAAAAGGTGTTTTAAAATCTTAATTCCAAAACTCTAAAAATACAAAGTGTTAGCCCACTTTTATATTTCTAAAGATTCTTTAACCCCATACCTACTTCAATGACTGTTGTTAGTTATACTTTTGGGTGACTGGTTAAATTGATAGATTTCAGCTTATCTTTATATTAGTGAATTTTTATTTCTATTATTATTTTTATCTCAGTAAATTTTTAGAATGGAGAGTACAGCATTTTTTAAATTGGGGCATAGACATTTCCTAAAGTACAGTAGTACCCCCCTTATCCACAGGAGAGAAGTTCCAAGACCCCCAGTGGATGCCTGAAATCCCAGGTAGTCCTGAGCCATATATACTATGTTTTGTCCTATATATACATACATTTTCACTTTAAGGAAGCACTTTATGGCTTCTCTTTGGCATATCTGAAATGCCAGCATCCTTACTCTTGTGCTTTGGGCTCATTATTAAGTAAAATAAGGGTTCCTTGAACATAAGCACTGTGATACATAGTCAAGCCAGCTACTAAGAGACTAGTGACTAACAGGCAGGTAGTGTATGCAGAGTGATACACTGGACAAAGAATGATTCATGTCTTGGGTGGAACAGAGCGGGGCGACATGAGATTTCATCACACTACTTTACTCAGAATGGCACAAAATTTGAAATTTATGATTTTTTTTTTCTGGAATTTCCTATATAATACTTTTAGACCATGGTTGACCACAGGTAACTGAAGCCTCAGAAAGTAAAACCAAGGATAAGAGGGGAGACTACTGGATATGAAAAAATATTCTTTACCATTGCTTAGTTAACTCAGTATCTTTGAGTGCCAAAGATGTATGAATTCAGATGTTGCCTGCATAGATCTAAATTTTAGTTTTGTGTGCCTGTGTACATAGACAAATTTATTGTGGTTTACAACATATAAGCAGAACATTGTTTCTTTTCCTGTTTTCAACTGGCTTACCCTTCTCTATAGTGTTTTCCAGTACAGAAACTACTTATAAATCATTAAATAGGGTAATAGCTGCAATAATACACAGTTACTCTTGCCTTCTGCAAAATGATTTGATCAACCACATTCAAAACCCAGCATTTTCATCCTGGCCTGTGTGACTCAGTTGGGCATCACCCCATGCATCAAATCCCGATCAGGGCACATGCCTGGATTCAGGTTCGATCCCCGATGTGGGGTGTGCAGGAGGCAGCTGATGTATCTCTCTCCCCCTCTCATTTGCTCTCCCTCTAAAAAATATCTCAAAACAAACAAACAAACCAGCATTTTCACAAGTACTACCATCAGAAACAGTATACTTCTTAGTTGACGTGATTTGAGAGATTCCGGGGAAAGGTTCACATTTCCTAAAACTGTATTTGGTATGTGACTCAATGTGGCATTTCAGTCTTTATTATTTTAGAGAGGAAGGGGAGAGAGAAACATCAATTTGTTGTTCAACTCATTTATGCATTCATAGGTTGATTCTTGTATGTGCCCTGACCTGGGATTGAACCCACAACCTTGGTGTATTGGGATGATGCTCTAACCAACTGAGCTACCCAGCCAGGGTAGCATTTCAGTCTTGTTAGTCACTTACGTGTCTGAAGTTTGCAAGAACTTATTGCCAAATAAATTTGACCATAGTACACCGAGAATAGCTAATTTAAAGGAAAGTCTTTCAAAGTATCTTGTTTTCATTTTCTTTAGAGGGTAATGTTTGGATTATTTTAAACATATAAAAGTTAGTGAAGAAAAATCTCCAAGAAAGCATGAAAATAGAGACTAGCAAGTACAAATTCCTTAATTTAAAATTAATAGGAAATTAAAGGCTTTCTATAAACATTTAATATTTTGCTATAAACAAGAGGATTCAGAAAACAATTTATTTTCAGTGAAGGACTAAGTTCTCAAAGCTACACATTGATGCTTCTGGTTATTTCCATCATTGTCCTGTTGAAAAGTAGATCAGTGCTTTGTAATAAAATGAAAATGAGCAAGCTCTTGTAATAGAGGACTGTGCCTCTGTGTAAAGTGATCGGGATTTTGTTAAAACCAAGTTACTACTCCTGAACCATCCCCCCTCACATACCTCTACTCCACACCTGGATACAAAGACTCCCGAGGATGAAGGGAAATCCACAGTCCATTGAAGATGCAATTCGGAACCAACTAATTTTTGTTCCCAGAATTTAGAACATTGAGTAGCTAATATATGTAATACCACTGGTTGATTATTCAGGTCTTTGACCACACTTTTAAGTAGAATCCAAAGTCAAGTAAACAAACTTATCCAAAGTCAACTTTGTTTTATAAGTGCCCCCACCCAAAATAGATTTTAGGGCAGAAATGGGAAAGGCTTTTGTGTGATTTTACGCAGAATTAATTTTTGGAAAAGCTGCATTGGAGTGGATGAATTCTTCAGCATGCATTTTAAATAGGGGAGGAGGATTAGGTTTAATTTTAGTTTAAAAAATTTGGAGGGCAAAAATACATATCAAAAATGGGGGGAGTGTAAAAAGGGGTGACAGTTCTATAGTTTTGACATACAAGTTGTCTTTGGAATTTTTTTCATTGTCAAGTGTAAGGATTCACATCAGAATGGCCTACTCTACACAGGTTTCTGTATTCCCTGGTGCTGCTCCCAACCTGAGTGCAATCAGCTGCCATACTGAGGCGAGAGCACTAGGGTGAATGTAGTTGGTGGTTTTATAAGTGATCAAAGCGTTTTCCATGGTGAGGCCTTCAGTATTTGGCTGAATGCAGAGTATGTTGAAGTGGTAAGGTGGTGATAAATTTTCATCACTAACCTTGTTTGCACTTTTGTACACTGCTTGCACTAGTATCTTAGTGTGAATTTTAACAGTTGTTTTACAGTGTATACAGATTGTTAAGCATAATTTATATAAAGATATTTCTGTTTACCTTGATGTATTTTAAAAAGAACACTACAATAGATGGTTAAATGTTCTTGAATTGTGTTTGTATGTTATTTTTATGTTCTATTATCTCTTCACCTCCTATGAATTTGATTGTCAGGAATAGAAAAATAAAATGCTAATCTTGTCATTGGAAAACCCTAGTATCAAGTTCCATTTTTATCATCCAGTTGTAATTTTCATTTTACTCGTTAGACTGTGATATTATGACAATAATAGAACTTTCCCTTTGTACAAGGATTCAAAGAAACTTTGCTAAGTACCGAGACTTAATTTGCCTTATGAGACTGGAAACAACTGTGGGCAAACTAAAGTAGGACTTACATAGAGTTGACTGTTGAAATGTGAAAAGTGAGGCAACCAGTTGGTTTTATCTATACCAAGGTTCTATGCTTTATGCATCAGAACCTCCTGGGGAGCTTTCAACACACACACACACACACACACACACACACGTGCAAAAAAAATTCCACCAAATATTGTGATTCAGATAGGGAAGGGGGATGGAGGGCAGTAATCTGAATCTGTAACAAGCTTTTTAGGTTTTCTGATGCCAGTATGGATTTTTCATTTAGGAAAAACAGAGATATAACAATACTGAGTAATAATAACACTAATCATTGGCCAATCAGTGAAGAAAAAATCATTTTGGTAATGATTAAAAAGCTACTTTTGAGACTTAAATGCAAATATAAAACCTTTCTACAGCCATCACTTTAGCCTTCCCACTAACCATGTGCAGAATGGCAACAAGCATTGTGCTAGCTCTTTTATTTTTATGAATTTGAGAGAAACATTGATTTGTTGTTCTACTTATTTATGAATTCATTGGTTGATTCTTGTATGTGAACCCACAACCTTGGTTTATTGGGACAATGCTCTAACCAACTTGGCTACACGGCCAGGGCTGTGCTAACTCTTTTAATATAAGCAATCATTCTATTGGTTCTATTAAAATTGGGCCCATCAAATAGAGATTTACCTATGGATTCAAGTTATTTGTGAATTGAAGCTAAGTAGATAGTAATTGCATTGAAGGGACAAATGCTAAGAAAATAAAGTCCAGTTTATTTAGCTCATTTTCTTGAATTTAGCTACAAAATTATCAACTAGACACATGGTCGTCAAACTGCGGCTCGCGAGCCACATGCGGCTCTTTGGCCCCTTGAGTGTGGCTCTTCCTAAGCCTTAGGAGTAGCCTAATTAAGTTAATAACAATGTACCTACCTATATAGTTTCAGTTTAAAAAATTTGGCTCTCAAAAGAAATTTCAATCGTCGTACTGTTGATATTTGGCTCTGTTGACTAATGAGTTTGCCGACCACTGAACTAGACTATCTGATACTTATAAGGTACAAGTAATGCAAGTAACAGCCCCCAGTAGAGTATGCAAAGCCCTTGTTGGGAATAGGGGAATTTCCTAGGAAACAATGTAAAGTGGCCACCATCCTCCTCTTTGAAAGGTAAGAACAACAGCTTGGAAACCTGATGATTAAAGCCCTGGCGGGGTAGCTCAGTTGGTTAGAGCATCTTCCTGTTAAGCCTAGGTTTCAGGTTTGCGCTGGATGCCTGGTCAGGGACTGGGGACATACAACAACCAACCTAAATGGGTGGAACCACAAATAGAGGTTTTCTCTCTCTCTCTCTTTCTCAAAAAATCATTTTAAAAAATGTCTTAAAACAAGGCTCTGTTTCTGCCACCTCTCTTCCACAGGGTTCAGCTGGAGATTCAGTTAATTGACAAAGGTCAGGGCCTATGTCTACAAAGCCTCTTGTTTATTAATTTATCTAAAATTAGACACCAAGTCTCAGTAATTTCTGGCTATTACTTAGTAAAGTAAGCCTTGCTTTGGAATGGAAATTTGATTTGGGTGGGACATTGTGGTGAACAATTTTAAGATGTTTATTAAAGTCACTGACTTCGGTGATGGCAATATGCCACTACAGACAAGCTGATAATGTTGCAAAACGATCTGAAGTGTTTTCTTCTTTGATCGAATTGAAAGGGCTTGGGTTAATGGGTAACACATTCCTCCAGTCAAAGAGCTTTGCACGTGGCATGTTTCATGGCTATTAAAAGTAAAGGAGGGGAAGAAATAATTGAAGGTGAGGTTTAGGTGGACAGGGAGAGAAACACAGGGGTGGGGGTGGGGGTCAAAATGGAAATTTTTAAAGTACTTTTTTAAAAATTGAATTTATTAGTGTGACATTGGTTAATAAAATTATATTGGTTTCAGGAGTACAAGTCTACATAAACCAGAAATTTTTGTTTGCTGCTTTCTTGAGCTAAAGTGGAGTGAAATTCAACAGTGGAATGGTAATCCTATTTCATTCGGGATTAGCAAACTCAGAAACCAGAGTGATTACAAATATTATCAAGTACCATTCTCTTCTAGCAAGGACTAGGGTTTGGGTTGAAATTATTTTTAATAAATATATGTTTGTTTCATAGAGGAAGGGAGAGAGAGAAACATTAATGATGAGAGAGAATCTGATCGGCTTCTCCTGCACGCCCTCCTTCTGGGGATTGAGCCCGAAACCTGAGCATGTGCCCTTCACAAGAATTGAACCCATGACCCTTCAGTCCACAGGCCAATGCTCTATCCACTGACCCAAACCGGCTAGGGCTGAAATCTCTTTAGACCCACCTTGTAGTTGGGAAGTCACACCACATTGATTGCAGTCTGGAGTAAAGCAAGTTGTAGAACAGACTGACAGATCTCAAAGGGCAGGGGTGTGAGGAGGGGAGAGATTAACCAAAGAATTTACTAGTCTATGCATATATGCATTGCCCATGGACACAGACAGTAGTGTGGGGAAGGCCTGGGGTGGGGCAGGGGCTGGATGGAGGAGGCAATGAGAGGGAGGAATGGGGGCATCTGTAATACTGTCAAAAAGAAAAGAAAAGCCCTGACCGGTTTGGCTCAGTGGATAGAGCGTCGGCCTGTGGACTGAAGGGTCCCGGGTTCGATTCCGGTCAAGGGCATGTACCTTGGTTGCGGGCACATCCCCAGTAGGGAGTGTGCAGGAGGCAGCTGATCGATGTTTCTCTCTCATCGATGTTTCTAACTCTATCCCTCTCCCTTCCTCTCTGTAAAAAATCAATAAAATATTTTTAAAAAAGAAAAGAAAGTTGACTTTCTCCATCCTGGGGACTTCACCTTGAGACCTGATTGGCCGAGAGCCCCTCCGAGGAAGGGACAGACAGGAGAGCTCTAGCCCTGTTCTGGGCGCCAGGGAGGCCAAGTAGGTGGCAGCTTGTTGTGATGAGGGGCTCCATGGCTGGGGAGACAGCTCTTCCTGAAGGAAGCTGCTTTCGTTCCTAACTGCCTGGCAGCAGATGGCAGGGGCACAAAGCTATTTAGGGAATAGTCTGAGGTTGCACCCAGCTTCTATTTGGGGCCAGCTCAGCATCACCGGTCCTCCGGCAGTCGGGTGGCAGCGGGGCCCCTTTTGGATTCTCTGGGGCCTCAGCCTGCCTTCCTCCTCGGAGAAGCAGTGCCCTGACGTCTGATTACCTGGTGACTTTGCCCACCACTCCAAGTGCCAGTCCCGGGCTGTGCAAAACAGGGGCAAGGTCCCTACTCGCCAGGTTCTGTCTTTTTCTCTCTCACACACAGCCTTACCCCTACAGGAAACCATTCGTTAGCACCAGGCATTTACCGAGGATTGTGCTGGGGTTGGATTCAGGTCGGGGCGCTTGGCCTCACTTCCTGCCTGCCTTTCCTTCAGTCAGCAGACATGTCCTGAACACCTGCCTGCTGGGCCCGCGTTGCATAATGAAACATGGGCAGAGATCTGCTGAAGGCACTGTGCACGGTAATAAGAAGCCCCCAGACTATCGAGGTTTCTAGAAAGGGGGCACCAGAAGTGAATCTTAAAGGAGTACGAATTGGTTAAGTGCAGAAGGGGCAAGAGAGGATAGAACAGCAAAGACAAAGGCATGGCAGAAAAGGACACTGGTTTGCAGGCTGGGAGAGCCCGTGCCTGGGGAGGTGCTGTGTGGAGAAGGTGTCAGGAGGAGGCAAGCGTGAGAGGAAAGCCTGCAGAGCAGGAGGCAGGAAAGGGCTGCTCTTTTCCCACATCTCAACCTGCTTCTTACTTGTAATTAAGTACATTATTTCTCACACCGATTCCCAAACCAGCGTTTTATGACGCATGGCCATGTTTTCCAAGCCAAGGTAGGGGCCAGTGATCCAGAACAGCCCGCCCCCTGGGCCATGGTCAGGACGGCCCGCCCGAGGGGCCATGGTCAGGACGGCCCGCCCGAGGGGCCATGGTCAGGACGGCCTGCCCGAGGGGCCATGGTCGGGAGGAGGACCTGCTGCTTTGAAGTTGGGACCACCTGGGCAGGCATGTTTTCTTCTCCAAGTGCCACACTGACCACTGAGCAGGTGCACCTGCATGTGTGGCGCTGACGAGGCAAATGACACAGACCCCCCAACTGAGATGTCCTGAATTAAATGACGGCAATGATGAAACAAACACACAACGGAGATGTCCTGATCGACAGTAAGCCACAGGTCAGAAGGAAGAGACAAGAGAGGTTAATCAGCCACAGCTGCAGGGCAAATCCAACAGAGACGGCTCCTGTGCCTGAGTGTAGGTGGACACTTGGCATTACCGTCCAGGCGGCTTTCTGGATTCTCTAAAGGAGAAGAGCAGAGGAGCCATCCACGAGGAGCCACAGACCACCAGGCGCCTCCAGCCTTGCTGCGCGTGGCCTTCCGGACTGTTGCCCACAACCAACCCTCAACAGCTACCACTGCTTCCCTAGGGCCTCTGCCCCTCCCCCAGAACACTCCTCTGCACACCCTTCATCTGTAGCCGATTCTTTCAAACAACTTACATCTTTCTCCCTTGAACCCGAAGCACGAAGGAGCCCAGGACGGCGGCCGCGGTGTCTCCTCCGTTCGTCCGGCGCTGCTGCTGGCGGCTGGGCCGCGTGCTGCAGGATCTGGTTCTTTCTGGCTGGCATATGGCTTAATGAGCCCCTTCTTTTAGGAACTCGTTCAGCTGGGAAGGCCTTTTCTTTGTTGTTTAATAGGAAAGGTTCTGGTTTGGGTTAAAACTAAAACACGTGCTGAAGCTATCGAAACAGCAGCTCCTGCCAACCTGCAGATGACCTGGCTGAGGCCAGGGGGCGCTCTCTGAGGACCCGGCTGGCAGGCTGGAGCTGACAGCTTCTGTCCCTCTGTGGCCATTCCCTCTGCAGCCTCTGAGCTGGGACTGCTCTGCCTGGACAGTGTGGGGCTCTGGGGTGGAAGTGCAGTGGAAACGGCAATACCCTGCGTTCTAACCCTGAGGGAAGGACTGAAGTTGGAAAGCCGTGTGGGCAGGGTACCCTAACTGATCGACCAGCACCGGGAACAGTGGATTGGACTTAATCTCTGTGGCTACAGGGCTTAGGACGATGTGAATAAAAAGGCCAAGTTTTAAGGAGACAACTGCAGTTGAGTTTGAGGAAGCTGTTTTTTTAACAGAGATGGCTTAGCACTGGGTGGCTTTCAAAATGACAGGCTCTCTGTCACTAGAATTCAGCCTAGAGAAGGTGGTTAGTTGAGCACAAGCTTTCATGTCTCTCCCCCACCCAACCCTGAGCACCCAGGGTTGATGGTGCAGGCTGGGGCCAGTCCCACTCCCTTTCTTGACTAGAAGACAGTGCTCCTGGAGGGGAGAGGGGCCCCTAAGATTTGAGCATCTCCTCTGATTCCTGATGCCTCCACCTGGCACACGGCTCCCCGTTGGACATGCGCCCATTTGTGTGTCTTACATTGGGTGAGGCAGGGTCAGACCCGCCCACCGGAGCTCCTTGCCAAGCCCCTCGGCCTCCCTCGGCCAGCCAATGGGCATGAATACTACAGCTGGCACCTGGAAGCAAGGCTTTGCACCTGTCACCAGAACCTGGCCATCACCCAGAGCCCCAAAATAGCAGTCCAGAACATCCACCAGCAAGGTTTCTTCTGCTGAGTCACTTTCCCCCTCTGCTTCTCCTGCAAATCCTGGCTGCTCTTCTGAGTTTCCTGTTGATCACAGCATTTGATGCCCAGCAATGGAACATTCCTTCTTTGCAAAGGGAGCTAGGAGGTGGGGACAGGAGGGACGTCCTCTTCAGCTGCCTCCAGACTCCTGGGATACAAGGTTTCGGGTGAACAGGATGGCGGCAGGGAGCCCAGAGTGCCGGGGAGGTGGGTGTTGCCCAGGCCCAGGCAGCTGACTGTTACAGGCATCACATGAGCTGCTTCCAGGATGAGCACCAGCTGTTTACACCCAGCCCCTTCCCCAGCCCTGCCCAGGGAGCTGCAGGTGGCCAGTGCCTTGCCCTGACCCCAGACCCTGGTTGTCCTGGCTGGGGTAGGAAGGCACATGAGGACTTGCAAACAACAGGGCTGCCCGGGCTCAATTTCCAGGAAGGGAGAGTACAGATTCCTCTGGCCTCCCTGCCTCAAGCCCCGCTTCTCCTGTCCTCTGCGCCTCCAGTGGCTCCTCATTTTACCCACTTCACACCCATGCCTCCTTTGTGCCTCTCAGCCACCCTGCCTGGCGGGCCAGCAGGAACTCTCATCCTCATGTAATAAATGAGGAAACTGAGGCCCAGAAAGGGCCAGAATGCGGGTCACTAATTCTCCATTATTACCCCACAGCCGTCTAGATCCTATTTCTAGTCGCTTCCTTCTTCATGGTGCATTCATGGATGAATTCTCTAGACCAGAATGGCCACAGGTAGCTAATGTTAGCTGAGGATGGAAGCGGAGTGAGGGGATCACCCACTGAACACCAACTTCAAGACCCAGGTGGCCTGTCTTAGAACAGCTGTCACCCAGAACACAGAGGCAGGAGGCCGAGGCCCCGTCCCCAAGCCTGCAGGACAGATGCCTCACCTTCCTTCCGGTGCCTGAGGCCCTGTTTCATGCTTAACCCTGTCATTGTCCCAACCAGACCTCGTATCTCGTTCCATGGTCACACCCAAGACTACCGCTATGCACCTTTCACCGTGTGACAGGCATCTGATTCGGTGAAGGTCACAAAATGAGTGGGTAAAGCTTCCTTCTCTCCCGCTGCCCAAGGCCAGTCTGGGAGCTCACCTATCTCATCTGCCAACGAGCCCGCCTCACCCAGGGTCTTAAATTCCAAGGCCCAGCAGCCTCTCACTGGATCCTCACTGACTACATCCTCTGACCATGGACTCTCCCCCCAGGACCTGGACTTTAGAAATCCCAGTAACCACACCTCTTTTCCCATTGTACAGATGGGAAAATTGAGGTACATCAGTGGCAGAGAGAAGACTCGAACCCTGGTCTCCTCACTCCTGCGTTAGCCATATTTCCCTACAGCGCTGTGCAAAAAGCCTTGGGAGGGATATAACAATAATTAAAAGAGGCCTGAGTTTGAGTTGGGGGATGTAGGAGGATCACTGATGCTCCACAAAAGGCAGAGACCCAACTTCAACTCTTTTTTTCTTTTAATATTTTAGAATGGCTTCTTTTTGCTTAATATTATGTCTTTTGTTGCAACAAAGCAGTTGTGCATTATTGAATGTAGCAGGCTTAATATTATGTCTTTTGTTGCAACAAAGCAGTTGTACATTATTGAATGTAGCAGGATATTTTTTCCTGTATAGTATTCTTTTTTTAGAAAATGGTGGCAGAAAAACACAAAACAAAATTTACCCTCCCAGCACAGGCCGACGCTCTATCCACTGAGCCAAACCAGCTAGGGCAGGATATTTTTTCCTGTATAGTATTCTTTTTTAACAAAAATGGTGGCAGAAAAACACAAAACAAAATTTACCCTCCCAGCAATTTCCAAGTGTACAGCACAGTACCGTCACCAACAAGCACACTGCTGTGCGCCAGAGCCCAGGCCCCCCATCCTGCCTCTGCACCCACCAAGCAACTCACACCTGCTTCTCCCCTAGCCCCTGCCAATCACCACTCTACTTCCTGTTTCTGTGAGTTTGATACAGCATAGAAAGTTTGGATACTTCATGTAAGGGGAATTGTGCAGTGTGTTTTTTGTGACTGGCTGATTTCACTTAGCATAGTGCGTTCAGTGGCCATCCATGTCATAGCACGTGTCAGAGTCTCTTTCCTTTTCAAGAATGAATACTGTCCTACTGCATGTATCTACCACATTGTCTTTATCCATTGCAGTGGTTCTCAACCTGTGGGTCATGAACAATGAAAATACATCCTGCATATCAGATATTTACATTACGATTCATAACAGTAGCAAAATTACAGTTATGAAGTAGCAACGAAAATAATTTTATGGTTGGGGGTCACCACAACATGAGGAACTGTATTTGTATTAAAGGATCGCGGCATTAGGAAGGTTGAGAACCACTGTATGGATACTTGGGTTGCTGCCACCTCTTGGCTATAGTGAATGGTGCTGCAACCAACGTGAACTCTTTCAGATGCTGACCCGTCAGCAAATAAATGGGCTGTGGGCCTCAAGGAGCTGCAGGGAGTGAGGTCCCTTCTGGGACACCTCCGAGTCCTGTTCAGCTTGGGTTGGGAGGCCTCGGGGCTGAGGCACAGTAAGACAGGTGCAGGCTGGGTTCTGTCTGTCCTGGCCACTGGCTGTAGCCCCTTTCCATGGCTCTTGCATTGCAGGGGTGAGCGCTTTGGGTTGGGCAGACAGTCTTGGGTCTGCCCCAGTTTGTATACAACGGTAAATCCCACGCCAGCACCAACCCTCTGCCTAGACACCGTGTAGCAGAGGATGTGAGGCCTCCCACTGGGATTGCCAGGAAAAATACAGGATGTGGTATTTGGAACAGATTTATACTAAAGCCTTATTCATTGTTTGTCGAAATTCTAATTTCACTGTGTGTCTGTATTTCTATTTGCTAAATCTGGCAGCCCTGCTGCCGAACCCACTGAAGGTCTCCCTGACAAGCCAGCACCAGGGCCTCTGCATCCCGACCCAGGTCCCTCAGGACGGATGGTGTGCATGCTTCTGAGCTCCAGGTCTGGCTCAGAGCACTGGGTATTGAGCGTCGCCCTGCTCCATTCAGCTGGCCCCTTAAGTCACCTGCTTGACCAATCCCTCATCCATTCCTGCCTCCCTCTGAGTCTGCCTGAACCCCAAAGACTGCCCTAAAATTCACATTTTATTAACTCATTTTTTATTGGGCAACATGGTGATCATGAAACCTTATGCGCCTCTGCCTGAGTCTCTCATCAGGGGGATGAAGAGTGGGTGGCTGGGCAGACTACACAGGTCGGGGGGCTGGCTCAGCCCTCGCAGTGCAAAGGAGTTGGCCCTCGTGGATGCCCGTAAGAGCCTGGCAGGTGAAGCATGGGAGGCCTCCTGTGAGGGGAGGGCAGCTGTGAGACCACTGTGAGCAGCCCGCATTTCCTGGCCTCCGAGTCCTGAGCTAGTCTCCAAGGAAAGGGGCCTTGGCTGCCTCCTCTGGCAGCTCTGGGCACAGACACAGGTGCAATAAGGACTGAGGCCAGCCCTGGGAGTGTGACATGCTCCCTCTCCAGCCCACTGCTGACTTCCTGCCTTTCTTTGGCAGTTGCAGGAAGGCAGGGCCTGGGTCTCCTTGGCCTCCACACTCAATCCAGGTTGGGGACCCAGCAGGCCTCAGCCGATGCCTTATTCTCCCAGGAGGCCTCGGGTCCGTGAGCTGCCCCTGTGCCTGTGGCTGATGGAGAAGATTCTCTGCACTGGGAGGCGTTGGAGTGCAGGGGCCGAGAGGCTGGAGTGTGAGCCCGGGGAATGCAGGGCTGGCTCTGGCCCTGTGGGTTTCAGGACTGGAGATATCTGGGCTGGGGCCCAGCGGGCGGTAGATGGCGCCCCAGATCTTACTTGCAGGAGTAGCCAGAGTACAGGGAGTTCAGGGAGGGCAGACCTTCCCCCCTGCAGGCCTCACATTCACTTGCCACACAGTCTCAATGAGTGACTGCACATTGCTTTGGGATTATCTGATTAAAGTCCGTCTCCCACACCGGCCTGGTCTCTCCACAGGGGCTTGTGGTCATCCTGGGCCTCAGGGCCCAGCAGCAGGTGCTCAGTGAGTGCTGGGTGAGTGGACACCCCCTCCCCGCCCCCCAGGAGCTGCTGCCAGAGAACTGGCCTCCACGGGAAGCCTCCACCTAGTCAGCCTACACTTTCCTGTCCTTGGGGGCTCTCAGGGGGCAGGGAGGGCAGAGGCAGTGACAGGAGTGAAGGCCTAGGGCAGTGATGGCGAACCTATGACACACGTGTCAGAGGTGACACGCTTACTAATTTTTTTGGTTGATTTTTCTTTGTTAAATGGCATTTAAATATATAAAATAAATATCAAAAATATAAGTCTTTGTTTTACTATGGTTGCAAATATCAAAAAATTTCTATATGTGACACGGCACCAGAGTTGTTAGGGTTTTTCAAAATGCTGACACGCTGAGCTCAAAAGGTTCGCCATCACTGGCCTAGGAGCACCGATCAGATATGAGCCCAAGGCCACCCAGGCACAGCTGACGGCTCCAGGGCTGCGCTGCCATGGAGTCGCTGTCAGCCACGTGGCTACTGAGCTTGAAACGTGGCTCATCCAAATGAGGTGTAAGTGCAGCACACACACAGTGCAAACAGAATGCAACATATTTTATTCATAAGTGTTTTATATTAATTACATGTTTATGTGATATTTGGGATATAATGGGTTAAATAAAATTATTAAAATTAATTTTTCCTGTACTTTTAAAAATGTGTAGCTACTGCACTTACTTGTACCGTTATTTCCATTGAGCATGGCTGCTTCCGACCCACAGGTGCCCCGCATCTGTCAGCTGGGTGTGCTGTCAGGTGCGGGTCTTGCAGGGGTGTGGGGGGACCTCGCGTGACTCTGGATCACTGTGGCATCGGGCTGGCCTGGGCGAAGGGAGAGGCTGTGGTGCTGAGCCCAGGGCAGCTCCAAATCACAGCTCCTGGGGCCTCCCAGGAGCCCCCAGGTTTATTTCCAATGCTGTGGAGTCGCAGAACTTTATGAGTCTGGAGGTGCCTGTGGGGACCTGCCTCCTATTGCACTGGTTAGGAAATGGGGCAGTTTGCTGTCTTAAATGACTAAGTCAGCGGCTCCAGAAGCTAGAGCCCCAATTCAATCCCTTTCCACACAGCCTCCCGGGGGCTCAGGTGTGAGACCCACTCCACGCATCTTTGACCCGTCTTTGCCTGTGCCGAGTCCTCCACCAGGAATGTTTCTTGTCTCTTCCTTCTATCCAGCTCCCTTTGGGCAAGTAACTGTTTATTCTTCAGGTCCCATTGCCTGGAAGCTCTGAGGGCAGGCCCTGGTGACAAGCACAGTATACAACCCAGAGGACTGGCTGAACCAGGTGTGTGATCAAATGGATTCATTGTTGAATGAATTAATGGTGTTACTCCCCGCCAATCAGCCAGGGCCTCCATGACTCCCATTCCCTCATGTCTGGGTTCCTGCTGGACTGTGAGCTGCCCCGGGAGGGACAGTGACACTTCCCACACTTTCCAGAGCTTGGAGTGGAGTCGGTGCTCAGAAAATAATGAATGAAACACACACTTGAGCAAAATTCTTCCCTGGTGTAGGGACATTGCTAAGCTCCCTCCCAAACCTTCCCACTGTCCCAGGCAGGTGGCTCATGGGGGTGGCAAGAATCCAACAGTCCTGCCTGTGATGTAGGACTTCCCCTCTTACCAGAGGTGTGGCTTTGGGTATACCCCTCATCCGCTCTGAATCCTAGGGGACGACGACAGTAAGGGGCAAAAGAAACTCAGCTCTTAAGCACAGCCGCTGGCCCATGGAGCGGTCACTGTGACCATCACTATGATGACTCCTGAGGGGGTAGCAGCAGGTCCCTTGGGACATCCAGGGAACACTGCTGTTTCACTGGGCCACTGTTGAGTCTTCGCACAGGACTCTCAGGCCCCTGCCCCACTCAATGCAACGAAGCCTCACACCGACCAGCACAGAAAACATTGCTTTATTAACTGCGTTTGCCAACACATGAGGAGTGCAAAGGGCTCCTTGAGACACAGGCCCTGGGGGTGGCCAGGTCTGGAAGCCCAGGAGTGAGCAGGACAGGAGGGGACTGAAAGCTACGTAGCAGCGGCAACACATGTCATGCAGGGCACGGTGGGCGCTGGCCACACCAGGGCGGCCATACATTCTATTGCTCATCAAGGGTAGCGAACACGGACAATGTACAAAAAGGAGAAATAGGTCTTTGCGTTAATGAAAAATACATTTTTTCTCTACAAAGGAATCTTTTCTAATACAAGAAAATAAATATTGCAACATAAGCCAAAAATAATTTAAAATTGCTCTTTTCAATATATTTTCAATATTTCTCTTGTATATTAACAAATGGCACATCACTTTCTTTGAAACAAAGACAGAAGGTGTCTCCTCCTGTGACATTCATATCATCCCCCCACCCCGAGCCGACGTGGAGCACAGAGTGTTGTGCATCTGAGGGACAAGGTGGCAGGAAGTGCCCTAAAGAACAACCAAAAGTCCCAGACTCCAGCCCTGGCTCTTTGGCCAATGTGGCCAGCTGGGCCAGGGGCATGGGAAGTGGCCTCCCCAAGGGCCTTGCCACAGGCATCCAGACCATTCTGCAGAGCTTTGGACATGGGCAGAGGTTGGCCACATCCGGCAGTGAGCAAGGGAAGGCCAAGTCCAGCTGTTGCCCATGTCTGTTAGAGCTGGGCAGCTGATTCTCTAGGAACTGCCCTAGCACGTCCCATAGTGTGCCCATCCACACGCAGGGACACGCATGCACGTGGGCACAGCCACAGTCCAACCCCCATGTGGAAACCTGGGTGGCCTCTCACGCACTGTCACCAAGTCAGTGCTCATTTAATAAAATAAACCCTTCTACCTTTCTCCTCATTTGTTGTAAAATACATTTATGATCCATAAAAATACTTCCCTTGCACATTATCCTTTCTCACTGTGATGAGGGGGGAGGGGACGGTGGGCAGCTGGGCCTGGGAAATGAGGATGACGGCCAGGATGAGTGACAGCAGCTTCTCCCTCCCTGAGGGCCAGTGAGTGTGGGCAGTGTGGGCGAGGGCAAGATCTGCCCCAGCCTCTGGCCTGGAAAGGCCTCTTCCCGTCTGCCTTCTCCCCACCTTAACCTCAGGGGTGGCAAGGCCTTCAACACGATGGACAGAAGCTGGACAAAGAGTAAAAGGGCCGTGACTAATGGTGGGAAGAAGTGGACACCGTCCTCCTCGTCCTCCTTGCAGCAGGTGGACATCCTGAAGGTGGGCAGCTGCCTGGTGAGGGGAGGTTAGGGCCTGGCCTGGCCTGGGAGGGGCCCCTACCAGCCTAACCAGACACCATGCCCCAGCGATAATCTGCCCAAACAAAGCAAGAGCCAGGAGAGAAGAGGGCCAGAACCCAGAGCCAACCTGAGCAGAGGCCCCTGAAGAGTGCCAGCTGCCCCGTACTCCCTCCCAGGTTCTCTCCTGCCTCCAGGGGGCCCAGACCCTGCCTCAGGATGGATGAAGGGGTCAGGGGGCAAGTGCTGAGTTTCCTGGACCGAAGCCATTCCTGGCACCCTAGTCCCCTCACCCCAGGGAAAGTTTGGTTGTTCTTTAAGCTCATCCCTTTGCTTCCTGCGAGGTCAGACTGAGCAATCCAGCACAGACAAGGCTGTGACGTGAAGCACGGGGGAGGAAGGAGGTCTGTTCAAAGGCAGTAAACAGAGAACGGGGTTGGGACGCTGCTGCTGACACTGCACTGGCCACTGCTACCCAGGTGGCAGGCAGACTAAACTACGTGGTAGCTCATGCCATCCCAACGCCCAGAGTCCTTGAAGCCTGCTGAGTCCATTCCAACCGGACACATTCGTCCGATCCCCTGAACTGAGTCATCATCTTTGTTTCCTGTTTTGCTAAAATTCACATAAAGCTGAGTGTCAATGACAACGCCACTGTCGTACCTTGGTAGTTTTGGAGTCGGGGGCGAGTGGTCAAGCTGCTCCCCATCCCCGAATTGCGCTGTGTGTTCATTCGCACGGGGGAACCTCACGGTCAGGACGTGGGCCGTGCCGGTTTCCCGCGTGTTCCTCCCCACTGTGAGCTCACGGTGGGCCCAGTCCAGGATTTGAAATCCAACACCTGGTTCTGGTTTCCACAGTCGGGCGGCGGAACAGCATCCTCTTCCAAGAGCTCGGGCTGGTCTCCTTGGGTGTGTGCAAGGAACATGTTCCTGTAAGCTGTTGCTAAAGAACTCCATGAAAAAAAGTCCAAGTGACAAGGTGCTAGGTCCAGGCTGTGCTGTATTATGGTCAAAATATTCTTTGGCATCCACAGAATGATTCGACTGTCACTGGACTTTTGCAAGGTTCTTGTTGGAGAAGTTCTGGCTTTACCAGTGGCGGAAGTGACCCAGGAGTAATTCACAAATGAAAAAAACACACGTTTTCACTGAATTCCTTTTTTGTTTGTTCCCTGAGCTATCACCCTGGGGCCACTCCACTAAAACTCTTCAGAGCAACTACCTGGACCTGGAGGGGAGGGGAGGGGAAGGGGGTGGGTGATGGGGAGGGAGGGCACAGTTGGGAAAGGGGGTTAAGGCTCACAGGGAGAGGAACCAGGAACCTCCAGCAAGACTGAAAACAGCCCCAGCAGCCAAGGCGGCCGCCTGGGCCCCGGGATCCCACTGCTAGTTGGAAGGAGTTTCCAGAAGGAAACCGAGGAAGCAGCTCATCTCTTAGCAGGACTGGGAAACCTGAAAAGGCGAACGGCCTGGTCAGCTGTCTGGGAGTGACCAGACTTTGGCCGAGACTGGCTCCTATGGAAGGAAGGAAGTTGGAGCCCGGAGCGATTCTCTGCAGCGGGCAAGTCTGAGCCCACGCCCCCGTCTGGGCACTGGCCCTCCCTGGCAGCCCTCCACTGGCACTGGTGGCTGGCTGCCTGGGAGTCCCCTGAGTAAGTGGCACAGCTCAGGAAGGATTCTGGAAACCCCTTCCCAGGGCTGCAGGGCTGGGCGCTGGCAGGGGCCGAGCAGCGAGGGAGTGGAGGGTGGCGGGGTGGGTGGGCAGGCCTTCGATGTGGGTTGACAGGAGCGGTAGTGGTTCCCCTGGAACCAGCAGGGCCCTCTGCGCCCCCTCAGTGCTTTCTCATGTAAGCTCGTTGTGCTTGTGACAGTGAGTGGACTCTGGCTGGGTATCACTTATTATAGACTTCCTTGGGGATCAGTGGAGTGCAGCAGGACCCCCCAAATGGACTCCAGTGGAATTTGAGGGCAAGGTGGGCAGGCCCTGGGCTGGCCCATCTGCCATGAAATAATGCCCAAACAACATTCTGTGTCACCCAGTGGCAGCGGGCTGGCGTCCTGAGCTCTCCTTCACCTTGTCTGCATCTAGCCAGGAGCCCAGCGACGCCGGGCGGGGCTGCCGCCGCCACATGGGTGCTGCACAGGACCTGGCCTGGTCCTTGCAGCCAGAGCTGTGGGAGGAATCCTAATGTCCTAGGCCAGCACAGAGGAAAGACAACAGTGTAGAATTCGAAACTCTCTCTGTATTAAAAATAAAACCACAACAGAGTGGCAGCCTTGAGAGTCTGGGACACTCAGCAGATTGGAAATGGCAGTTGTGACTGGGCTGAGGCCTCGTGGGGGACTAGGGCAGGGCCTGAGACAGGGGTAGGGGTGACTTAGGAGGCCAAAACCCCCATGCGGACCACCTCCTCAGCCCCTGCTTCCCGGGGACCCCGCTGTACCCCGCTGTCCTTAGCCTCCACATCTGAGTCGCTCATCTCCCTATCAGAGAAGAAGCCATCAGTCTCAGGGTCAAAGTGTAAGCTGACCTTTGGCCTCTCGGCCACAGCAGAAGGAGGTCCTGTCCCAGCATCAGGCCTGGCACCCGATGATCTCCGGGTTCCCTTGCTCTCGCGGGACTGGCGCAGCCGGCCTGAGGGCTTGGGGCTTGCCATTGGGCCAGGCACTTGGACATTCGAGTCGGCAGCCATCGGGGCTGCCTCGTCGGGGGCGTCAGGGGCCAGCGGTGGGGGGCTCTTGGGAGCTGCGGGGATAGGACAGTCCCCAGCTGTAGGACTGGACGGCAGGTGCGAAGGTGTTCGCCGTGGTGGTTTCCTGGCAGGTGGTCCTTGACCTGGACCCCCCTTGCCGCCACCTGCATCCTGGCCCCAGGGCTTCTTGGGGGGTTTGTCCGGAGTCGTCCGTGAACCAGGCCCATCCTGTGGTGGCTTCTTCTTGGCAGGCAGGCGGGTGGCGCGGCCACGGGCCTTCCTGGCAGGGTCGCCGGGTCGCAGTGAGGGGTCCCGCATGAAGCTTAGCAGCGTCTCCTCGTCTTGCAGCAGCTCCTCCGACAGCAGCCCGGGCGCAGGGTCCTCGCGGTGCCCATTATTCAGTGACCATTCGCTCATGGCCATGTTCTCCGCTGTGATCTGCACCGACTGCGCCAGCCAGCTGTTGAAGAAGGTGCCGTCGATGGGGAACGAGGTGGACAGGCCTGGCGGAGGGGAGAGAGGAGGAAGGTGAGATGCCAGCAGGTGTCAGTCCCACCCTCTCTGGAATCCCTTTCTGACCCTCCCCAGCAGGCTTTGCAGGCACCCTGTTCAAAAATTATCATTGAGAATTTTCAGGTGGCCACAGGAGAACATTAAAACAAGCAAGGGCCTTTGGCCCTGCACACCCATGAGGTGCAGGGAGCGGAGGAATGGAGGGAAATGCCCTCAGGCCACCAGGGGGCGCTGGATTTCTATGCACATTGCCTCCCAGAGCTTCCAAAACAAGGAAGTTGGGTAAGGGTGTCAGGCATGAATAAGGTGGCAATGTATCAGGGTATAAGCCCCTCTTGGATGTCAGTGCCTGCTCTAGCTATAGGCCACCCCCACCCCCCTTCCTCAGGTCTCGGGACAGCTAGTGAGACTAGCCTCCCATTAGACACCCAACTTGTCCCCTTCCTGAGACAGAGGGAGAAAAGAGACGACCTGGGGCTTCTGTGCTCGAAGTGAGGCCTAGAAGGGGACTCTACTGCCATCCCTGAGACATGCTCTGGGGGAAGCATGTGACATCCTGGGAGACAAAGCCCACTGCTGAGGTCCCCTCAAGGGCTGCTTGGCTTAAGGGGTAGCAGTAAGGTCTGTGACAGCGAAGATGGGTTGGGCCAGTGCCTTTGGCCACTCCTTTGGGTCTCTCTGTCATGAAGGTTCACTGGTACTGAAGAGAGTCCCATTGAAAAGGTTCTGGCGGAGTGGGACAAGGATGGAGAACCCTGGGGCCTAACCTCCCAGCGCGGCGGTGGCTCCTAGAAGGGCCAGATGGCCTAGGTCCCTTCAGGGCCTCAGGACCCTGGCCAGTGGAATGAGCAGTCAATTCGTCTCTCTGTCATGAAGGTTCACTGGTACTGAAGAGAGGCCCATTGAAAAGGTTCTGGCAGAGTGGGACAAGGATGGAGAACCCTGGGGCCCAACCTCCCAGCGCGGCGGTGGCTCCTAGAAGGGCCTGATGGCCTAGGTCCCGTCAGGGCCCCCAGGACCCTGGCCAGTGGAATGAGCTGTCAGTTGCTGAGCTCCCGGACACAGCCTCCCGGTCTACAAAAGGGGAATTTCTCGGATGGCACCCGGGCTCCGAAGCCCCAGTATCTTTTATGGCCAGGAGGTGGAGTGCCTGGGCAAAGAAGGCCTCCCACTCTGGGTAGGTGGGTGTCGATGGTCCCAGCCGGCCTCATATGGGGGCTGCAGGTGGAGGGACGGTGTGAGCCTTGCCGGTCTGCCAGGCCAGCATGGCCACTTACCCAGCTGCCCCAGGACTGAGTCGGGCCCTGCCTTCATTTTCTCTTTCTTCTCAGGGCTGCCCTTTGGGCCCTCACGGCTTTTCCTTTTCGAGTCGCTCTTCTTGCCCTTTGGTCTCCTCCCAGACCGCTCTGCACCAGGGAAAGAGAGAGCAGGTGGTTATCCCAGACTGCCTCGGCCAGAACCAAGATCGCTGCGTGCCAGCCCAGGAGTCCCTCCTCACCGGGTGCCTCACCATCCCGGTCGCCTTGCCCTGCTCAGAGCCTTGGGGGCTTGGCTAACTGCGGTGTGGTAGAGTGTGGTAACTGCCCACTGCTGCCCTGGCAGGGTTTGGGGAGGACACAGGGCCTTGAAGTGGGTGGAGGGCCACCTTGCAGGATCTGGGCTGCAGCCTGATCTGCATGGCCTACAGGTCCTGGGAGAGTCCTGGTGGGTGGAAGGCTGGCTGGTGGTGAGTGGACAGGGCAGGGTCTTGAATGCTAGGCCAAGGAGCTGGACATGAAGGTGGACAGAACACTATCTGAGGAGTCAAGAGGTTTTGGTTAGTCCCTTGAGCCGGTCTCCTGCCTTGGTCTCCTGGTCTGCTTTGGAGGTCAGACAGGAGATGGGAGACCTGGCTGCACACCTGACCTCCATGCCCCTTCAGCCCATGACCATACAGGTCTAGGGAGCCACAGAGAACACCCAAGCAGGGAGGGGCCTCTGGAGGGGGAGGCCCAGCTGCCAGGAATGTTCTCCCAGCTTCTCAGCTGCAGGCCGGAGGGCTTCCTGAATAAGGATTTAAGAAAGTGTTGGGGGGTGTGGTCCCAGCTCTGTAATCTTCCCAGCTTGGCTGCTGATCCCCTGTGCACCTCCTGCTGGGCCTCAGTCTCCACATCTATAACATGGGACCAGTGCCCATATACTGTGAGGGCAGGCTTCTGAGGCCCCCACTGTCCTCAGCTAGTCTGAGCTCCTTCTGAGGGTCACAGGACCTTGCCTGGTCAACCTTGGCAACCCCTCAGCCTCACTTTGGACATCTTCCTCCTGCTCTAATCGCACCGATACCAGCAGCTTCCTTCCAGTTTCTCTAACAAGATAAGCTCTGGCCTCTGGGTCTCCAAAAATGCTCTTTCCTTGTCCTGGCCTTCACCTGGTTCAGCTCCAGCCTCAATAAATACCACTGCCACCGGGAAGCCTTCTCAAGCCCTCTGGCCAGACAGGCCTTGGCAATATGCCTGTAGCCCCCGTCCCACGCCAGGGGTCAAGCGCACAACACGGAGGGCGTCAGCTTCGGGCAGAGGCAAACCAGTCTTCTGCTCTGAACAAGGGCTGCCTGTTGTAGCCACTCAGACCTGGGAGCTGCAAATGTTGCGACTCTTGAACATGTTCCTGGAATCCCGTGCCTCGGGCACTGCAGGCCGTGCCACTCTGCTGCCTCGGCTGTGTTGCTCCTGCGGCTGGATGTGCTCACAGTGCGGTCCCAGGAAGCCCGAGGCTGCTGCAGAACCACTGCCGCCGTGAAGCCTCCCTCACAGCTCTGTCCCTGCACCAGCACCAGCACCGCTGCCGTCCCCTGGCCACCACTTCCCTTTGTCTTTCCAGGTGGTGAGCTCCACAAGGGCGGGACCTTGCCATTCAGCCCGCAGCGGTGTGCCCGCAATGCCCAGCACAGGACCTGGCCTCCGTCCACGCTCAGTTAGTGCTCACGGAACCAATCACAGATGAGAGGGAGCCGGGGACCACTCCGGGAGCCAGGGAGCTGCCATAGCCTTGAGGGTGCACGGCGAGCTCTGAGCTCTGCATGGCTGTGACCCACCGTCTTTACTTGGCACTCCTGGTTTTTTGGGCCAGAGTGGGTGGCGATCCCAAAGTGCAGATGAGGCAGCTTGGCTCTCAGGCAGGGGTGGCCAGCCCTCAGTCATCGGCTCTGGGGGTGGCCTGGCAGCTCTCTTCTCTGTCCACTCCAGGCCCAGCCTGACCCAGAGGCTGAGCTGGCAGTGGCCGCCCCTGGCTCGAAATCCCTCTCCATCCAGCTATTCCTGCTGCAGGTAATCCAACACGAGAGCACCATTTGGGGGTCAAGCACTGCCCTCTTTAACATGTGAAGATTCCAGGAAGAGCCCTGTGTCTGGCAATGTCCACACAACTAACAGATAAAAGCAAAGCCAGAGCTTCTTTGGCCTTTGATTTCCAAATCTATTAAATGCATGTGATGCAGGAGAGTAAGAAATAAGAGGGAACAGCTTCTGGCACAGGGCCTGAATCCTCTGAGGCCAGAGAAAGAGCACACAGGACCTCTTCCATCACTGGGCAGCCGCTTTCTTCAGGTTCAACACGCAGGCACGTGGGTCAGGGAATCTCGCCGGCTTCTGGCCCTTCCTGCCTCAGCGCCAGCACACAGCCACTAGGACCTCTGGTCCCCACCTGTTCACATGCAATTTACTACTGAACCACTGTGGCCCTGGCACTACCTGGTGTCCCTAGTGGATAAGAACGCTCTCAGAGGGCAGGCCTGATGCCCACACTCCAACCTCTGGCTGCTTGCCTAACAATACATACCTGGGACCCTGGGGAGGTCCCCTTCTCGGCCCAGTTACTGAATGACGGAGGGTAGGGGTGGGGGCCAGTGGCCCCGGGCCCCATGCACATGCCCCAAACCAGGCTCCACAGACACACCCTTCTTGGGACCCAACCCCTTGAGTGTGTGCACACTGAGGTGGCTGGTGTTGGGCAGGGAAGGCGCCTACCTCGACACAGATCCTGTTCAATAAGTTTCATCTGCAGGTGGAATATCTGCTCCTGGAGTTTGCAGATGGCGTGTTTCGTTCTCTCCCGCCTTGTCACCATGTAGCACAGATTTCTAACCTGAGGAAACACAAGAGACATTTCCCACCTTACTCAAGGGCGACCCTCCCTGACCTTCCGGCTCTGGGGGCCACCACTGCCTCACCTGCCCGGGACATCTGGGAATCAATTCCCGGACCCCGAGTGTCCTTAGCCCTGAGCCACAATTCCCTGATACAAAACATGGGCCGAGCACAGCCTTGACCCTGTGGCCCTGGCTGAGCCAGTGACAGAGAGCATCTGGGTAGCTCAGGCTGGTGACTCCGCCTTCCTGGCTGAGTCAGCGACACTGCTGCCCAAGGCCCTTCTAACACAGCTCTCGCCCCTATATTCACAGTGCACCGAGGCTCATTGGGCCTCGCGAGGGCACCGAGTCCATCCCTCTGCCTCCTGTCCAAGGCCTCTTTCCCACCAAAGAAACTCTTCAGCCACAGAAAAGCCACCTCCTATCCCGAGACACAAAAGGCCATGGTGCAGGGAGTGAGAGAACCCAGCACAACAGCTTCGAGCAGACAGGCAGTCTCCAACCCACCTGGGTCTCCTTGCTGCTCTGGGACCTGAGCCAGGCCCACACCTGCACTGGCCAAGGCCCCCACGTCCACATGCATGTGCTCAGCCAGAGACAGAACTCCTCACAGGGCGGGGCGGGGCCCCTGGCCTCCGAGGGCCAGCGAGGAAGAGCCTCTTGCACTGGCCTGGAAGCACCTGAAGGACGGGCCATTTTTGCTCTCTGTTCACGTGACGACTTGCTCCAGTGTGCCCATCCTCACCGGCTGCTCCCTGGGCCAAGACCAGGCCCCCTCCCCGAAACACTTCCTTGTTCTGGTGTCATCTTCAGTTTAGGTCAGAACTTCCAGTGGCAGGGACTGGCCAGGGGCTGCTGAGCTGAAATTCTGGGTCCCACCAGGGTCTTTCCAGCTAAAACTAGTATTCTGTCTCCAGTTGGGTTCCATCTTCCAGGTCAGGCTGCATGTCCTTAAGCTGCCTGGGATGATCTCTGGGTTTTAGAGCCCCGGCCTGTTGTCATGGGCACCATTCCCCTGGCCTGGGGTGGCTGTGATCAGTCCTCGCTGTACGCACGAGCATCCTCATCTCCCTCCTGGGCCTAGTTGTGAAGGAGGTCCCAGCACGCCTGCTTCCGTCCTGGCCTTGCAGGAAGACTCTCAGTGGCACTCGCACTGGTGAGTGCACCCAGGATAGACAGGGAGCACCAGGCCATCCTAGTGGCCAGCACCTCCCAAGAGGGCAGCAGGGCCCAGCCTGACCTCTTCAGGACCTCCCGCCAACCCACCTCCTCCCACACGGCCCTGAGCACAGGCTGTGGCTCTGGAAACTCCCGTGGTGTTGGGTCCTGGGCTCAGCAGTGAGCAATGCCATCTGGGTCCCTTTCTTCTCAGGATGTGTAGCCCAGTTGGGCAGACAGATGCTGACCAAGTACTGACAGGACCAGGTGGCCCTGAACCAGACTTGGAGGGGATGAGGAAGGCTTCCTGGAGAAAGGGGCAGCTAGGCAGGGAGGGGTTTGGTCACAGAGAGGGAGACAGGCTGGGAGACAGGAATCCAGAGAAAGGCCAGGCAGGGGAGAGGCAGAGCGAGGCCTTGTGGCTAGAGAGTGAGGCTTTGAGGCCTCGCTGAGCCAGGCCAGGCAGAGCTGTGCAGAGATTTTGATGGTGGTGTGTAAGAGCTGGGGTCCTTAATGACCCAGCTCCTCCTCATCTGCCCCATCGCTGATCCGTCAGCATGCCCATCAGTCCTTCCCGGGGACGCGACCCCTTGCCTCAGCCCCCTCTCCGCTTAGTCACCCTCATCATCTTCAGCTGGACCCCTCTGCCATCCCAGAGCAATCTTCTGAAAGTGCAAATCCTCCGACGGCGTCTGTGTGGAACCTCAGATGTAATTAGTTAAGATGAGGTCATACTGGAGATGAGTGAGCCCTAACGCCACTAAGTCCTTGTGAAAGGCCATGTGATGGCACGCACGCACAGGGAGAATGCCACAGGACAAGGCAGAGCTGGAGTCATGGGCCTCCACGTCAAGGCAGCCCAGCAGCTAGGAGAGAGGCCCGGAACAGATCCCCTCGGAGCCGGTGGAGGACTCAGTTTGACGACTTCTGGCCTCTAGTTGGTAGTACTTTGTTACAGTCGCCCCGGGAAACAAATATAGCTTCCTTCCTGTCACAGTGAAAAAACACAGCCCAGAGCCTGTTCAGTCTGATCCAGTCACCTCAGGGCCCGGTCCCAGCCGGCCTCCAGGACTGCACCACCTCCAGGCGCTTCTGTCTGTGTCCAGCCCACGTCCGCCTTGGAGCCTTGGTGTACACTCTACTCTCCCCCAAGGCTGGACTCACATCACCTCCAGAGGCCTTCCCTGTCTGGCATACGCGCAGTCCAACATTACCTCCTTGTATCCCAGTCTGTTTTCTTCCTGGCGGTCACAGGACCTAATGTGCATGGGGTCAGTGGGGATGAAAAGAAGGGGATGGATTCATGGCTACGTTGGAGGCCTTAAAACAAACCAGTCAATATATCTAACTTAAAAATGGTTCAGTCAAGGTCCAGCTTTTTGAAATTTTCGAAAACATTCCATTCTGGAGTTTTCTCACACTTAAACCTAACCTCTTAAGGTAAGAAGCCAGATGAGGTGAGGCTCAGAGTTATAGATTTCTCCCCAAAGTATACTTAAATACTTCCTGTTAAGGTCTGCCGGTAGTGTTCTGTTTCTTCTCTTTCACTTGAAACTCTAGAGCAGCGGTTCTCAACCTGTGGGTCGCGACCCCTTTGGGGGTCGAACGACCCTTTCACAGGGGTCGCCTAAGACCATCGGAAAACACATATATAATTACATATTGTTTTTGTGATTAATCACTATGCTTTAATTATGTTCAATTTGTAACAATGAAAATACATCCTGCATATCAGATATTTACATTACGATTCATAACAGTAGCAAAATTACAGTTATGAAGTAGCAACAAAAATAATTTTATGGTTGGGGGTCAACACACATGAGGAACTGTATCAAAGGGCCGCGGCATTAGGAAGGTTGAGAACCACTGCTCTAGAGGAAGGATTCCTAAGGCAAGTCCAAAGAATAACTGGCATCAAGACCCCTAGGGCAGCTGATTAAAAACACAGACGCCCAGGCCCGGGGGCCTGACATACTCTCTGGGGGTGGGGACCTGAAATCTGCACCTCATGTGCTACTGTGAAGTCAGAAGGACGGCCCTCGCCAGGGGTCCCACAGTCAGCTGCACAGGCTATTGCGTAGATGGTTCATTGTAGGACAGGAAGAGAATAGTAGAACTTCTACTGGCATATTTTTTTATCCTATTAGAAATTCTGAATATGTTTGTTTTAGAATAAACAGTGGTAGGTATGAAAAGATATTAAAAATACAGGATGTTACAGATAAATGCTCAATTTCCCCCCTGATCTGGGCACAGCACCCAATCAAATAATGTCTGGACTATAGAAAACAGGAATGCTTCCTTCCGAGAATCCCAACCCTGCCAACATTCTTTGGTTGGTACCCTAACCCTAACCCTAACCCTATGCTCACTTCACCCTGGAATCATCAACTACTTCTCTAATTTCTCCCAAGACGCTCGGTCCCACAGCCAGCTGTGACGGAATGCTGTGGAATTCCTCTCCCGGGGTGGCTTTGGGGGACAGAGTACTGAGGCCACCTTAGAAGTTCAGCCGGGCTGTCAGGCTCCTCACACTGTCCTTACTGTTTTTTTCTGATTATAAAGATAAAACACTCTTTTAAAAAAAATAATCCAAGTAACAAAGTCCTCCAAAACTAGGGCAGAGATTGGTAATAAAGGCAGGTTTTACATGTTGATGAAACTGTTTTGATATCAGTAATTTTGCAGAGAGAACCTGGATGTGGGCTGAGGAGAAAGGAAGAGCAGAGAGGACACACAGCCGGTTATCTGAAACCAGAATGGACCAGGGCTGGAGGAATTCATGGAGATGGAGGCAGCGGGAGGAGCAGGCTTGGACCTGTGGGCATGCTGGGCATGAGATGCTGGAGCTCAGGAGAGAGTGTGGGCTGGAGTCCTTCCGATGGGAGCACAGCTGTGGAGCTGATGCAGCACTGAGAGTTTAGGCCGAGTGTTGGAGAACTCAGAGGGGGAGAGCGAACCGGGGTATTAAGGGGGGATCTGGTCAGAGCATCAACAAGAAAAGTTATTCCAGAACAAGGGCATGATTGACTGTGGCAGCCACTGCTGAGAGGGCCAGGGGACAGGATGGAGAAGTGACTACGGGACCTAGGGAGACGGAGGAGGCTGTTGGCCCTGGTGGAAGGTTCTGCAATGTGGTGGCGGCAGGAGCATGGCCAGAGTGGGAAGCAACGAAGTAAGAGCAGTGAGGGATGATGGGAAAGGAGAGAAGGATGTGATGGAGAAACCCACGACTAGAGGGAGATGGGAAGGGAGTGTTTGCTCTCGAAATTGGGAGAAGGTAAAATAGATTCAAATGCTGGTGGGATCCTGGAGACAAAGAGGGGGGAAGGGAAGAGAGACTTCTGTGCTGCAGGACGGGGGCTGAAAACGGACACTTGGGGATGCGAGGAGGGCCGGCAAAGGGGTACAGCGGATCTCCAGGCATGAAGCTGGAGGGTTCTGGTCTGAGGAACAGGAAGTGAGGTTGTCTGCTATCAGATGGGGAGCCCAGAGCGTTGCTTGCCCAGGCTGGGGGGCAGGCATCTTGGGGGACCCACCTTCTCACTGCTAGGGTATCGATCCCGGTGGGCAGAGTGTGGCTCCTACTGGAGGAGGCTCTGGCAGGGGTGTGGCCTCCATATAGGGGCAAGAGTACAGGCAGCGAGCTAATGCCAATGAAGAAAATAAGGGACAGTGAAGGGTAGAGGGCCTGGGAGGCAACTGAGCAGGGAGAACAGGAGGCTGTGGTTAAGGAGGGGGATGTGGGGATTTGGAGGCGGTGACAGGGTTTGAGTGGGACGGGGGCACTAATGGGTCAGAAAGTCCCAGAGATGGGAGATGCAGGGATTGAGGAGCCAGAGTGCTGGAGGCCAAGGCTGCTTCGGGGGCGGCCAAGCAGACCGCAATCCAGGCACTGAGGACAAGTGAGTGGGGAGTGACCGGTGACAAGGAGGCAGGTACAGGGTCTTCCTCTCTGGGGAGAGCCATGGGAAACGAGGCCTGGGGAAGGGGTTCCTTCACTATTATCCTCCGCTGGGGGGTGTGTCTGAGAGCCGCCCCTGCCCGCCGAGCCCCACTCAGGCCAGCCCAGGCTCTCGAGTAAACCCCTGGTAACCAGATCCAGGCCCACAGGCAGCAGAGCCCTCACAGCCGGAACTGCCTCCTCGGTTGCTAGGGGACACCAGCGCACTTGCTCGTTGCTGGTGCTGCAATGTTTCTGTCAGCTGTGAATAGCTCTGGGAGGCTGCAGCGGCCACGCCTTCCCGAGCTGCCTACCAGGGCTGAGGCCTGTGGCTACAATGTTAGAAAGCACATCTCCATGGTGGCGGCAGCATGGCCCAGCTCTTGCTTCTCTCAGCAAAACTCCTTCCTGGCCTGGGGGCAAATCAACCAGGGAGGATGCCCTGTGGTCCCAGGCACTGGGCCTACCTTTCAATTCTCCATGGAGCCCCCACCCTGCAGGCCGGCCACCCCTCTACAAGCCAGAGCAGCAATGATCACCACCACCAACAAGGAGGGCCCTGTGCTAAGCTCTGTCCCCCATCTTCACGGGGACCCCTAAGGTTAGTGTGATCCTTATCCCATTCGATAGACAAGGAAACTAAAACTCCGAGAAGTGGAAACTGAAACTCAGAAGGCACCGAGCTGAGAAGCGCTGAACTGGATGCCAACCCTGGCTGCCCACGGTCTCGACCTCTTGATGGGTCCAGCCCAAGCTGGCCTGTGCGCAGTCACAGGCTGGATACGCTCGGCCGTCAGCACTGGGCCATGGGCAGAGGCTGGACCCGCTGGCCATGCCACCAGCGTTCATGGGTCTTTCCAGAAAGCCTCCCCTGTGGCACAGTGCTCGGCTTTATTCACTTACTTCAGTCACCCACGTGTGGCTGTGAAAGGCACTGAGGCTGGAACTGGAGGGGGTCGACCTGGCGCATGGCTTGCCCACCCTCACTTTGCTCCCAGCGGGAGAAGCAGCATTTTGACAGGGCTCCTGAGCCCTAAGAAGCTGCAGAGATGAAAGCCGGGCCTGCCTCCCTTTCCTGGAGGAAGAGTGGGCTGACTCTGAAGGACTCTGTCCCCCGACCAGAGGGATCCGTGTGGCAGCTCTTGTTGCCCCAGAGCTGGCACCCTAACCCTTGGCAAGATTAACCCTCGGAGCACCTGTACCAGCTAACG
>NW_005357764.1:6484624-6497292 GCF_000412655.1 Myotis brandtii | reverse complement strand
TAACGGGAGTGGGGGGTGGGGGGTGGGGGGTGGATAGGGAGTTCGGGGACTGATAAGAGGATGCTTTTGCCCACGACATGTACAGAAGAGAAATGAGCCAACAACCCTCTTTCTGACAAACCTGTCTGCTATTCAGGTCTAAATCCAACTCTTGGAACACGGTCCTCTGAGGCTTCCTGTCACTTCACCTCTCGGAGCCCCAGGTTCCTCACCTGCTCATTGGGACTGAGAGTACCCACCTTCTTCTAGGATGAAATCAGGGAGCCTACCCGCTGGCCTCCCCACACAGCCTAGCCAGGGCCAGACACAGGGCTGACCAGCACAGACCAGAGAGCTCGATCTGATGGAACCGCAGGAGTGAAAGCAGCGTGTTTGCACTGGAGACCTGCGGGTGGCCTAGGACAACCCTGGCAGTAGCTCTGAAGGGTTTGTACCTGACGGCCCTGCCACAAGAGGCAGGAGGCGAGGCTGCCCAGGCAGTGGTGACTGCAATGTGGGTGGCCTTGCCCTCTGCCCTGCTGGAGCCAGGGACATTTGGTGCCACCCCCTGCACACCTCTCCCTTCTGACCTGGTGGCAGACTGGTTGTCAGGCAGGAAGCTCCCTCCCTCCAAGGCCAACAGGGTCATTTCCCTTTGACCGTGCAAAAGGGCAGATGAGTGGGCCGAGGTGGAAAAGTCCAGTCCAGTTTCAGAGCCTCCACCTCATGCCCGCTCCCGCCTCCCCCACAGCACAACACCTGTGGAGTTGCTCTACCCATTTTATAGACTTGCCAACGGAGCCACTGCTTCAGGCCACACAGGCCCTCTACATGCTGTGTGCGTTTCCTGACATGACCTGGGGAAGGGTGGGCAAGTGTGTCTGCTGTGCAGGACACTAGTCACCATCCCACATGGTCTGGGACCCTGAACCGAATGTCCCACACAGGGCGCCAGACCAGCACCTGGGATTCAGAGGACTGACCCAAGGACCAGAACATCCTGTTTCCTCCTGGGGTTGCCCCCAACTGGGGTGGCACTTTATTAGCTGCAGGTGGAAGGGTGCCAGAAAGCCATGTTCAAGGACCCCCTTCACTTCCTCTGGGGCGAGTAGGAGGGATTAGAGGTTGTAGGGTCTTCCATGCTCTTGCTGCTCCCCAACCTCTATACCTCTATAGCTCAGCCCTAAACCACAGCGTCTGTACCCCTTTGTCATCTCGCTCAGCCCCCAAAGCCACCACCCTGGACCAAGCCAAGATCACCAGTCTCTCAGCTCACAGCTGCGGGGCGGGGGTGTTTAGCCAACCCGCCCACTCCCTCCAGGCCCTTAGATTCCCCCTCGGGGTGAGTGTTTGGAAGTGGAAGTCACAGCAGGGAAGTCCCTGCTTAAAAACCTTCTGTAACTTCTAGACCACTTCAGCCCACCCAACATCCTTTCACTCCACAGAGGTGAGCCCACCCTCACCCCTCTGCTCACTCCATTTCCTCTGTCCGGCACCCCGGGGAGCCAAAGTCACACCTGTCTTCCTTGCCCTGGCCTAGCACATACTTGTTGGGCTGGTTCAGCTCACTCGACATTCCCAGTTCCTCCCCTGCCTCTGACTCTAAGCAGGAGCTTGTGTGCTGCACCCGGGCAGGGCTCACAGAGGTCACACAGGGGCCGGAAGCCAGGGGAGCTGGAAGCCTGGGTCCTTGCCCCCGCTCCAGTGTCTCCAGCCTCATGACCCTTCACCAGGCCTTCCAAAGGGTTGGGACCAGAGGGACTCAGACTCAAGAGCTGGATCCTTCCCTGTTCTACAAAGTCAGTAACCTCCTCCCTGTATGAGACCTGGAGGCCCTCAACCCCTGGGCCAGAAGTCACAGTGTGAGCCCTGGTGAGCCACAGCTGCTCCGGGGCAGTGAGCAGTGGCCTGCGGGCAGGGGGCGGCAGGAGCACTCACCCTCTCCAAGTCCTGCCGCAGGTGTGTGAAGAGCTTCAGGCGGCGGTACAGGACGTCCTGCTCCTGCTGGGCCAGGTTGTCCACCTCGTCGGTCTTGGGGGTCAGCAGCGGTTGGTTGGCATTGGCTTTCCTCTTCAGCTTCCAGTACTGGTAGATGAAATCGACCAGCGCCTCGGCCAGGTCCAGGCGCTCAGCCACCTCGGCCGGCTCCACCAGCTCATAGAAGTCCTCCTCCAGCTGCTGCAGTCGCTGCTTGCGCAGAGTCACCTTCTCCAGGTCCTCGCCGGCCGGGCTGGGCTCCACCGGCTCCGATGTGGGCTCAACCCTCGGGCCCCCGTCACTGTGCTCCTGGCAGAATGACTTGAACTTGACCTCGTCGTTGTCTGCTAATATAGTCCGCATTTCTAGGCCATGGTCAAAGGCGCATGTGACGTGGAATGCCGTGATGCAGGAAGGCATGGAACACTGGAGGGACAGCAAGCGCAGTGTCAGACATGGGGGGAACCCTGATGGGAGGTAAAAAGGATGTGGGCATCCCCCAGGGTTCTGAGAACGAAGAATGAGGTGAGACCCTAAGTAAAATGGCATGGGCTCCTAACACTCTACAGGGTATGGAGGGAGCTATGGCAGATGGGAAGGGGGTGCTGGGAAGGAAATGGGGTTCAGCACCTTAGACATGGGGAAAACAACAAGCCTATGACTGGACAACCCCTCTGGGGGCAAGCTGCATGCCTGTGTGGGCAAAATGACTTTGGAATCAGAGGCATCGAAAGAGACTGGTGAGGAGTCCCTGCCTCCCCTGCTCCTGCAATGCCAGGGGAGCCGTACCTCCTTTGTCCTCTGGGAAGAGGGACTGCACTTGGACCCTTTCCTTCTCTTGCCCAGGCAGCACCTGCCCCTCCCTCCCAGCCTGGGATGATGGTCGTGAGCAGCTGATAATTGTCTCAGCGATAACCCATCCCACTATTAGTGGCCATTTCTGCTGCACTCACAAGCCATTCTGAAAGCCGTACAAATGGGCAGAGGCACAGCTGGTGTTTGCAATGACAACTGTTCCTGGAGAGACAGGACATCCCTACCTCCCAGCCTATAGGCCAGTAGCAGTAGTAGCACCTGGGAACTTGCTAGAAATGCAAATTCTCAGCCCCACCCCAGCCATCTGTGTTTTAACAAGCCCTCGGGTAACAGGGATCACACTAGGATTTGGGAACCACTGCTGTCAAAGGACTGCTGCAGCCCTGCCCCGTGCGGCAAGAGCCTAACTGATTCCCACGCCTGCTACATGTCATGCTTGATGCCAGAAGCCAGGTCAATGTATTTATTAAGCACAAAGAAACCTGGTCTTGAGCTTAATAAGTCAAAGTCCTTAGCACTCTAATGGGATGGTAAGCCTTGGCTCCCAGGCCTGCCCCCTATGCCTAGAGGAATGCCCCCCACGTGGGGTTCTGACTGGTCCCCGTCTCAGGCTTCCTTGGCCCATTAGTGGCTCTGTCTGTAGCACCACTACAGACAGGTAGAGGGGGTGGCACCTGGCTCCTACATGGGCTCCCGGGCAGCAGCGAGGTGAAGTGGCCATGTACCTGGATGCAGGTGCCCGTGCACTCCTTGCACAGGCTGCAGGACAGAGCCCAGCGGCTGGCTGGAATATGGGAGATCTTGGTGATGGGCTCCATCTTCTCGGGGCAGCCGATGCTGACCTGGGCAGGACACAGGGAGCTACATCAGGCCTCTTGTCCTCAGCCTGCCCCAAGGATCCCCAAATGGGGGCTGTCTGCTGACACAGGTGGGAGGCAGACAGGACAATGGGAGAGCCCCAGAATCCCAAGTCCTTCCTGACTGTCCCAAGCTGACCACTGGGTGAGTGTGGGCTCACCTGCGACAAGTCTCACATTGTTTGTGACTGTGTGAGACGGTGCACATCAGTAGTGTAACTGAGTGTGTGTGCCTACAACTGTGTGGCCCTTGAGGCAGAGATGCTTCAGAGTGTGTGTCTAAATGAGTACATGCAAGGTCCCCTCTCTTCTGTACCTCAGCCCTTTGGCAATAGCATCTTCCGAGTTCTTATCATAATTTGTCTTTATTTTATTTATTTTTCTGGGCAACAAGTAATGGTCTCAGCGTCGGGGTAGCATCTCTTCTTGGAGGCCTTCCAGGGCCCTTGTTTAGGCCCTCCTGTCTCTCCTATGGGGACTATACCCATGGCCACATCTCCTGGGCACAGCCTCCCCGCCCCCACCCGCCGCCCGTGCCTAAGGATGGAAGAGCCCCTGCCCAGAAGTCCTAAACCAAAGGGCTCCCAAGGTGGGGTCCTTGCTGGTTCTCTGTCCCAGGGCATACTCAGTGGAAGCAAGTGACCACTGCTGACACAACCACCATTATCACAGAAGCCTGCAAGGTGGGTCTCAGCAAGGTCCTTCAGACTTGGAGCCCAGGAAGGTGAGGGCCACCTGGCTTGCTTCCGGGCATGGCAGCATCGGAGTGAGGTCCCATTCTGGGTCCTGGCACATAACAGGGCCGGGGCTGAAACTCCAGGAGATTTCAGCATTTCCTATTTCAAATAAAATGGGATGCCCTCTGGGAGCCCAGGGCCTCTGCGATCTCACTGTGGACCTAGTCTGTAAATCCACGGTCCCTCCCCACCTAGACTCAGACCCAGGACACCCCTCTAAGTAGCCACAGCCGCAGTAGCAGGCCCACTACTCGACTTTCAATTAGGCTTCCACCCAATTTCCTTTCAGGTCACCTGGCTTACTTCTAAGACAGCTTGGCTTTGGTTGGAACCACTGCCTCAATGGGGGAGGACCCACAACCTGCTTTCCCGTCAGCTGCCTGACTTTTGTCCAGCTCTCAGACCTACCACTGGATTCCCAGGGTCCATTTCCCCTGGAAACCACCACCTGAGTTCTGACCAAGTCCATAGCAAAGTTCCCTGGGGGCCCCAGTGTTCTCCAGGCTCAACACCTGAGATCCCATGTTCTGTGGCTCATCACCCTCCTTTCCCAGTGCTCTGCCACCTGAGTTCTGAGTTCCATGCAGACCCACTTCCCCGGGGCCGCCCCCGCCCCACCTGCCCACCTCAGGAATCCACAGAGCGCAGCTGACGTGCACCCACTTGGTCCCACTTCTGGTCGGCTTCAAGGCTCCTCCTCGCTTGGGGCAGAGCAGGCACTTTGGCTGGACACCCAGGGCACACGTCCGGCACAGCCAGCTGCCTGTGGGCACCTTGAGGATCCCATAGCAGGCCTGGGAAGAGAGCAGGGTGGTCACAGGTCAGAGGCATTGGTCAATCTGCACCTGGTCAGGAGTCAGCTGTGAATGTCCCAGCCCCCACCCGGGCTGGGAGCTACAAAGCTACCCTGCTACCAGGCTCTGGCAAGGAGACCTCCTGAGGACTTGTCTGTGTTGTGTGCGAGAAGTCACCATTTCAGTCCTCTGTGAAAGGGCTCAGGTCTGCCCTCTGCTGGGAGGACTGTCCCTTTAGCCAGAGGGTCCTAACCTGTGAGGGGCCTCAGAAGTGTCCACGCTGCTTTCAGCTGAGTGTGTTTTGGTGTGTATACTGCCTGAGGACAAGGAGCAGACCTTCCATCTTTTTTCACAGGCATCTGTGAAGGGGGTCCTCTTAGTCATGCTGAGGGTTCATGAACCTAAGAGCTACTGAGTATAAGGGGTGTGGGTGAATGGGGTGTACTGCCTCCTACCCGCCCGCCAGGGGAGGCCTCTCTGAGCTCCCAGGAGACAGTCCAGCAGCAGTGTATGTGGGGGAGGGCAGGTGGGCATCAAAGTCAGAGCCCGAGTGGGTCCACTGTGTTCCAGTCAGGTCTGCAAACACAGCCCAGGGATGCCCAAGGTCCAAGGGGTGGGCCTGGTCAGGCCAGACCCAGTTTATATCAACAATGGTAACAAACACTTAGAGCCCTTATGATACTGTTCGAAGCCAATAACTCAGACCTTTTTACAACTTAATCTTATGTACAGTTGAGGGAAGAGAGGTCCAAAGAGGTTAAGAAACTCGCTCTACCAGCCCCCTACATAAAGCCCTGACATTGGAAGCTCTGCCCCCTTCCATGAAAATGAGACTAGAAAATCTATACCCCAGGGTTGGGAAAGTTGCAAGGAAGCTTAATGTCTGAAGGCCTTAGGGGGGGGAAAAATGGCCCTCATGAGAAATAGAAACCCCCCCCCCCCCAAAAAAAAAAAGAAACTCGCTCTAAACCACAGAGCTTGTAAAGGGCAGAGCCACAATTTGAAACTAGGCAGCCTGGCTCCAGGCTCTGCTCTCAACCACTACACTGAGCGGCCCCTTTGTAGTGCAGGATGGTGAGGAGCAGAGGAGGAAGGCAGGGGCAGTGTGCTCGGTGGGGAGTCTGCCAGGCAGGACAGAAAGGTCATCCAACGGGCCTTTACTCAGGTCTGGCTGACGGAGCTGGCCCGGTGCCACAGGACAATCATGCCAGTCCCTTCCTCCCACCTTGCCCTTCTTCCCAGAAGCCTGTGCCCACAGTGCTGCTACACTCCCAGTCAGGATGACCAGCTCCAGGCAGCGGCCTGCCGGGCTGCGTGTGAGGACCCAGTGCGGATAGGGACCTTTGGGGGGCTGGCCACCTGGTGCACGCAGACGTTGCATTTGTCACAGAAGACCATCTCGTTGCCGTCTTCGCCCTCGGGAGAGCGGCACACGTCACAGACGACGTCCTCATCATACTCGATGCCCAGCCCCTCCTGCGTCTCAATGGCCCGCGCCATGTTCTGGTGACACAGTGTCTCCAGCTCCTCCAGCACACGCTCCAGGGTCAGCTCGTCCAGCGCTGGCCTCTCTGTGAGGACAACAGGGGAGGGAGTGAGAAGTGCAGCTTTTCAGGGCAGATGGACGGGAGGGCTTCCATTCATCTGGTGTGACCTGGGAAAACAGGTGGGCTGTCGTGGGCCTCAGCTCCATTGTCTGAAAACTGAATGGGCTGGACCATCCGATCTCAAAGGCCCTGGGGCCTGTCGTGGTGTTCTGACTCTAGACAGCCTGCCTGCAACCACACACATGAAGTGTACACGCAGACAGCATCTCTGGGATGTGGCTGACTCCATGGGGAGTCCACGGCTTGAGCTGTGTGAATGGGGGACCTCTGAAGGTGGCTGAATATGACAGAGCTGGCCCTGACACATGTTGGTGGACTCCAGCCGGGAAGTCCATACTCACTCTTCATGTAACAGTCACGCTGACTAACCCTATTCCCAAGAACTGTCAATTACATGCTAGTATCACCCTCACCTGACAGCTACAGAGACAGGCACAGAGACACCAATAAATTCTCCAATCAGTAATGCTGCAGGGACTGTCACCCCAGATCCATTCAGTGCAAAAGCCCAGTCGTGGCTACTGTCCTTCTGAGGGTGAGGATGCTGGGATTCAGAAGAAAGCCCTGCCTGGCCTTCCCCCGATCCCATTCTCAGCCTGGCAGGTCACCTACCCATCTCCTTGAGCTCCAAGTTGATGAGCTCCAGCCAGTAGGCGTCAATCTCGTCCAGGTCATAGCGGCTGCCCCCTGGCCAATCAGGCTGGGAGCCCTCGCCAAGTTCGGAGCTGCTAGGGGACACCTGGGAAGGGGGGCCTTCCAGCGGCGGGAGGATCCTAGGAAATCAAGAGGGGTTGGTGTCATGAGGGGAAGGACCCTCAGCCTGCCACCCTTGCTGGGTCTGGAGGCATCTGGTGAGTTGGCCAGCCCAGCTGAGGACCTAGTGAGACTTGGATCCAAGCAGTGCCCACACTTCACTCCCTTCTTACACTTTCTTCTCCCGCCTGCCCACCCTGCAGTCTCAGATGACTATGAGCAAGCAGGGAGGAAAACAAAGGGCTGTGGGCAGAGTGGAGGATGAGAGCCAGGGCTGACCCACAGCCCTTGCACATCCATCCATACACATCCATTCTGCTCAGAGCGGGCACCTGGGCCTTAGCTAAAGCCCCAGGATCTGGATCTGCCCTGCCCCGGCCCGTAGGAGCATTCCAAGTGCTGTCCTTGGCAACTTCCCGTGCCAGCCACTCTGGGACACGTGGAACAGAGCCAGGTGGGCTCCAGGTCCTTCAGCACAGCCCTCGAGGCTGCGGAGAGTCCAGGATTGTCCCCAGGCCCTCACAGCCCTGGTTCCTCCTTCACCAACAACTTGAGGAGAACTGAGGCCAGCTTTCCTCTGGGTGACGAGGAGTCCTCTCTGGCTACATTACTGCCACCCAGGGTGGCCCTTCCCACATAAAAAAGGTCTACTGCCACGAGAGCAGTGTTGTCCACACACCTTGCCCTTCCCCCTCAAAAGAATGTTCCCTGAGCAGCGAGTCTCTGTCTACGGTGCTCCCCTCACCCCAAGAGGACACTGCCTCCCCTGGATACTAAGATGCACCTACTACAGTCCCAGATCACACTCCGGTAAACCCTCCCTCAGGCATGGTGCTGCCTCTGAGGCAGCTTGGAAGGGCCCTGGCTGCAGAGTGGGGACTCAAAGCCCTGCTGCCCCACGTAGTGGGTACTTCTGGGCAAGCCACTTAACTTCTCTGTGCCCCAGTGACCTCATCCGAACAATGGGCTAATAAGAATAGTATTTACCTTCTATGGTTGGTGTGAAGAGGAAATGCATGAAAACCTGTAAAGCTCCTAGAACAGTGCCTGGCACACAGTAAGCCCTTCCTGTATGAGTGTGTGTTTTAAGACCTCTGGACATCACTTTGCTCCTTCTGAAATGGAATAGAGCGCTTTTTGCCTTGGGAGGGCACACGTCCCCTCTTGGTTCAGCATGTGCTGCCCCTCAGTTCCTGGTACCAGTTCAAAATGCCAGCTTTTCCCACCCCCCACTGGTTGCTATGGTTATTGCTGTGGAGCCTGGCTTCTGTCTGGCCAGCCCTGCCTGCGGGGCTGAGAGGCCTCTCACTTGCCCAGGAGGCCTCCTGGGGTTGGAGACAGGGCTGCCAGGGGCTGTGACTCAGAGCAGACAGGAGAGGGCAGGGCCCTGGACTCCAGGAAATGCCCCGGTGTCAGCAAGAGGCAGGAAGGATGAAGGAGACAGGAGGCAGAATGGCCTCCAGACCAGGGGGGAAACCCAGAGGCAGTTGAGGGGGACAAGGGGAAAGTGGTTCCACCTTTCCACACAGAGGCCCAGATTAAGGACGGCTTTGGGTGATGATGATGATGATGATTATGATGCTAGCACAACTCCCCTAGTTCCCCCAAAAGGTCATTTCTTTTTTTTTTTTTATATTTTTATTGATTTCAGTGAGAAAGGGAGGGGGAGAGAGACAGAAACATCAATGATGAGAGAGAATCATTGACTGGCTCCCTCCTGCACGCCTCCCAGGGGGATCGAGCCCATAACCTGGGCATGTGCCCTGACCAGGATTCAAGCCCGTGACCTCTGGGTTCATAGATCAATGCTCAACCACTGAGCCATGCCGGCCGGGCCCCCAAAATAGAAGCAAGATGAACACTCTTAGTCCTACAAAAATTACGCTTTTCCTCATGAGGCTCTGATTTGAATTAATACATTCTTTTAAAAACACAGGCTGATTTCTGTCATGACCTTGCTTTGTTTGTGCCCCCAGCATATGCTTAGTCGGGGTTTTGGATAACTTTTGCCCAAAGGCCCACCACCTACCAGCATAAACTGCCCACACCTTATGCTCAGGCAGTTGCCACCTGGCCAGAGCTCTTGGGGCCAGTATCACATTCCTTTCTCTGGGAAGCTGGGGTTCAGAGGCTCATCAGAAAGGCATTTCCTGTGCTTCCTGGGCCTCACCTTCATCCGTTCGGCCTCTTCTGGCTCTGGCTGAGGAGGAAGCTCTCGCACCAGGCATGGACCAGCCTGACCCTAGGCCAGGTCTCGGTCTCAGCCGCAGCCAGCTGTACTGAGGTCAGCTGGGAGGAGATGGGCGGCTGGGCTGGGATCCGGGAGAGGGGACGGGTCTCTACTCCAAAATACCAAACAGACACCAGAGGGTGGTTCGGCCTGGGGCTGAGTCTTTTGGACACACTGAGGGAGCAGGGTAAGCCCTCACTCAGGGCCTGATCTGGGGGCAAGACAGATTCTCATTACTCAGATACATTTCAGACCATGCGGTGGGCAGACCTGCCCAAGGGCCGGGGAAGATGGGGGAAGGAGGCAGAGATAGAGGGGCCTAGGGGAGCAGCCAGGGAGGGCAGTCAGAACCAACACGCAGGGTGATCAGGGCACAGGCTCTCTCTGGGCCTCACGGGGGTGACCCAGGGCTTGTTCCCAGGGCCTGCGATTTCTTGGCCCAGCCCACTAGGCCCTGACAGTCATGCAGGGAATTCCCCAGAATTTCCCAACTTCCTCATCTATAAAATGGGGACAGTAATATGTACTTTATAGGGCTAATATGATAATTAAGTGAGAAGATGAACATAACAGGCTCAGCACAGCAAGTTCTCAGGAAGAGAGTTCCTATAAGAATTTTGACTTATAGTGGCTGCCACGCTGGCCGCCAGACAAGGGCCGTGCGGGAGGAGGTGCTGAAGAAGGTGGAGGGAGACACGGGAAGAAGAGGCATGGAGATCTCTCCAAGAAGCACACCCTTCCCTGCCTGCAGTCTATCCTCTTCAAAGAGCATGGCCAGGCCAGGCTGCCTGGCTCCTGTCAGCTTACAGCACATGCATATGTGGGGAATGCACCCAGCAGAGCCAGAATTGCCTGAACACGTGCTCTCCTCTTGATGTCAACAGATAAGGCAGGCTGAAGCCAAGCTACTGGTGTGGAAGCATCTGCAGTTAATTACCCAGGCCAGCGATGCTTCCCGAACCACCTGACACTGACATCAAGGAGAGGGGCAGACTGCTGGGCTGAGCCTAATCAGGACTCACCTCTTTCCTCCCAGCTGGTGCCCCCGCTCATTACCCTGGGCTCCTGGCCCATGTTTTCTCATTCAGGCCTCACCAGCACACCACCAGGCAGGTACTGTTTTTAGCTCCATTTGACAGAGGAGAAACAGGCTCAAAAGGGCAGTGGCAGTTTTTGTCTGCAGAGGTGAGGGTGTGAAACTGGCCAGGAGCCTGCCCCACATTTTTGGGCCTGGGCAGGGGATGTGGAGAATAAGTCCTTTCCTCCAAGTCTCATGTGTGGGCTCCCTGATTCTCAAAGGCCCCAGACCAGTGCTGGTAGACACTCAGCCCTCAGGAGCCACAGGAGGATGAGCCCTGCCCAGTACCCAATCCTGACTGAGAGCACCTGCGCAGGGATTAGCGTTGCCTCTATAATCCATGCCCAGCACAGGCCTGGCACCAAGAGGGCATTGGGTGTCTGTGAGCCAGTCATGGGTGTGGCTGCCAGAGAGCAGCAGTGCCAATGTCATGGGAGGTGACAGCTGTGATCTTTGCCCCAGGCCCGGTCAAATGGGCCTGAGCAAGAGCTCGGGGGCTGCCAAGGCCAGGAGTGGACTGCTAATGACACAAGCTGTCCAACCCTGGCGAGCTGGTGGGTGGGGGAGGGCAGGACAGCAGGCCCCTCTGCCTCAAGACATGACTTGGAGGGTTTCCCAGGCTACAGAAAGAAGCACTTGGCTGACCTCTGTTGCTGGAGGCATGGCCCATGGCCATGAGGCCACCTCCTGACAAGAGCACCAGGGGTCTCGCTGACCCACAAGCCCAGGGGACTCAGCCCTGGCAGGGGGCCTCCTCAGAGGCTGGTCACAGCAGCTGCCTCCTGAGCATCCCTCCCACTAAGAACTCCTTACAAAGGTTTAAGAAGTCAAGAGCATGGCTTATCCCTGTCTTAAGGAGTCATTAAAAGTCTGCAGATTTCCCTGATTAAGACGTGCTTGTGGGACCTAGTTTGGATTGACATCAAGCTAATCCGGGCCAGTTGTTACTGAATACTTGTGTGCCAGACCCTGTGCCAAATGCCTTTCAGGCATCATTTCCCTACATCAACTCCACCACTAAGTAGGAGGTAAATATTATTGCCATTCCCATTTCACAGACAAGGAAACTTGAGGCCCAGGGAGATTGTATTTCTGGCCCAACATCATACTGACTATGAATGGCCATTTGAACCTAGGCTGGCTGGCTCCACAGCTGAGCACAAGCCCAAGATGTTAGTCTCAAAGGTAAACTGCTAGTATTTCTGGAATATTTCAATGGTTTATGGGCCAAAATAATCTAAGACAAAATAAAGCTAGGCTAGCAAGGAAGCCCAGGACTGGTGGGTCCCATGTGGGGTCCTAGCCCCCCCTTCTTCCCCTACCTGAGCCCCTAGCCTGGGCTGCCCGGCTCACCTCACCACGGGTTCTGGAATGGCCTCTGCCCCGGCGGGCACCTGCACACCTTTCTCCCATTCCTGTCGCCACGGATCCGCCAGGATGTAGTAGTCATCCGGGCTGAGCTGGTATGAGTCTGGGATCTTCATCGCTGTGATCAAGTCCGTCCGGAAAACCTGTCGGGAGCAAGGATGGTGAGAGTGGCTTCAAACTGCCTCCGGGTGGTCCGCTCCCCAGGCCAGGGGAGGAAGAGGCAAATACAACTCAAGTGGGCTTTCTACCCACTCACTTAAAGTCAGAAGCCAACACAAAGGCACTAAGTGCAATAATGCATCTTCCTTCTCTAAACCCAGCACAGTGCTTTGCACACAGCAGATATTCAATAAATGTGTTAAATTGAATTCATATGTGTCCTGACCTGTTAAAGGACAGTGATGAATGGGAGTGGATCTCAGAGGGAACAGGAAAGGCTGGGAAAGGCAAAAAAAAAAAAAAAAAAAAAAAA